>NC_133650.1:308889999-309004999 GCF_009905375.1 Apium graveolens
ACAATGTCAAGATGCTGCTCTCCACTAATATCCATGGCATCGAGACTGAGCATAGAACAACGAAGTGCAGGAAAAGTCACATCAAACTGCAATTGAAAAAATTGGTAATTAATTAACCAACAGTTGGTGATTTGCATACTTTAATTACACAAAAAAATTGATGCGGGGAAGCATAGTATGCTAAAACTTATAAAAGTTATGTCCGCCATATCCTGGGGGCTTTTATTTTGCTAAGACGGGATGGGAGGGAGACAGGTTGATAATCTTAATCATCCTGCAGTCTAGCAAACGAGATAAATAAACAAATCGTAGAAATAAATATATGACAGTTACATTAATTTTCAGAGTCTCCCCTCTCGAAGTGTCAACAACTAGCCTTGTTTCTGTTACAGCATGAAGATACAATCCTGGAAAACAGCAAATAATATTTAAGACACTGAATACAAACATACAAGTCAAGACAAAAACAAAATACAAACATACAAGTGTTTAGAAGCAAATCAGGTATTCTCTCTACTAACAAGCTAACAGAAGAAGCACCTCTATTAACAATAATATAAAGCAAACAACGAACTGAAACAATGTACCAACAAAGGGCTGGTGCAGTGGTCGAGGTCTTGGCTTCTCTAAGAGAGGTCAAGGGTTCGACTCTTGACGTGTGCGTGACTTTAACAATAAAAAGAACAAAAAAACTGAAAAAATGCAAGCCATATAATTTCACATTAAAATGTCTTGTATCAGAATGTATGCCACTCATATAATATATGAGTATATAAGAAGTCCCAAAATTTAGCAGTAAGATACAGAATTACAATGACAAGATATTAATGTTTAATGTAGTAAACGAAACCTAGGTAACAATGTTCACTGCCCTAAAAAAAAAAGGTGTAACAATGTTCACATTGCTAGACAGACTATACATCTTTAAGATTTGTAAAACTGATTTTCATATCATGATACCTGACATCTTTTTTCTCAATATTAGACTTGTCTTGAGAAAAGCAATGACAAGATATTAATGTTTAATGTAGTAAACTAAATCTAGGTAACAATGTTCACATTGCTAGACAGACTATAGTCACTATACATCTTTAAGATTTGTAAAACTGATTTCATATCAGGATAGCTTGATCAGCTAGCATTAATTTCTATTTTCTAAAATGTGCTCCCATTCAATTCATTATTCATACAACCTCATTCTTTCTTCTATTCTCTTTCTCCTTTTCATCGTATGATTACACTAGCTAAATAGAAACTGACTTATACCCAAGCTTTGCACATATGAGTGACTTAACATGTAAGCTTTCAATTTAAGTGGAGTGGTGGGCTCCCTCCCTCCTACCCCCCAAACTTTCTTTCCTTACATATTATGCAAAAGAGATTATTATGCGATACATTATAAATTATCTTGCAATATTTGAAACATTACCTCGTGAAGCACACCTCTACGCATAGAATGTAAACCAAATAATCTAATTAACAACTTTACCTTTTAGCAAACACCGAAATTTCACCATGTGTCCGTCTGTAATTTGAAGTTTACTTCACACTAAACAAGGAGACTACTTTTATAAATCTCCATTGTACCGCGAATAGTTAAAAATTAAAAACAGGTGATCCATCAATGATCATCCTATTATGTTGCAAATAGTTTAACGAAATTAACAACAAAAACATTTAAAGACAAAGCACTCTATATAAATAGTCCTTTTACACTTCCGACAATCATAAAGACAAATGTATGAAGCATGGACCTATCGGGATTAAATAACTAGAAACAACCGAGTGATCTTTGACTACTGAACATAAAATTTCTAATATATTCACTTTCATTTCCATATTCACTTATAACCAAAAGATTTAATTAGAGCCTCCAAGTCTTATAACTACGGAAATTTTCATTTTAATTCTATTCCTTTCTGTATAATAAACATTTCCTCTCTATCCAACAGACTCATTGATTTCTTTACACACCATCAACACAAAAACATAAAATAAAAAACCAAAACTTCACATCTAAATTCAAATAATTTACCACATAACACAACTTCTTCACCACAGATCCAAGTAATCATAACAAACACAAACAAAACATCATCAATTCATAAGCACATACATTTATAGAGAGAGAGAGAGAGATAGAGAGAGGGGGGAAGAGAGAGAGAGAGAGAGAGGGAGAGAGAGAGAGAGAGAGAGAGAGAGAGAGAGAGAGAGAGAGAGAGAGAGAGGGAGAGAGAGAGAGGGAGAGAGAGAGAGAGAGAGAGAGAGAGAGAGAGAGAGAGAGAGGACAAACTGAGTTCGGAGACGAAGAGCAAGATCATGACAATGGAAGAAACGAGAGTAATTACACCACCAGAAATGGTACGGCTATAGAAATCTTCATTGACCTTCGGATACGCATCTAAATTACGAAGCTTACTCACTAAATTATCCATTATTAACAAACTAATAACTTATAACCAAACAGATTCGATCTCAAAAGCATCCAATTATAAAATTTTAAATTCTTAATTGATCGAATTTTATAAACAAGGAGAATTGGGGGAGAAACGAGCGAGAGAGAGTCGCCGGAGAAAATTAAGTGCGTCGTCGGCTTTTCTTTCGGATGTTATGTTTGATCATACCTCTTGTTATTGGGCCTTTTGGATTGGTGTATGTAAGAATTGGGCCTTTTGTATGTGTGTGTGTCTATGGGCTTTAGTAGGTTTGTGAATGTTTGGGTCGGACCTTTTGGTTTATTTCAAGGTAACTGACCTTGTAGGCCGGATTTTAGATAGTTTGGGCTCTCTTTAGAAACAAATTCAATATTTATGGTATATATTTAATTGAGGCGAACTCGAGCCGGAGTTGGGATATTCGGAGTTTTAGTCAATAATCGGTAAAATTAATTTTAACTAGAGTTAAAAATTATGGCCTCTTCTAAGTTGTTAAGTAACCAGTTGTTTTAAAATTTTAAATTGTTAGTGGAAGGTCTGAACATGAGTTCACCTCAATTGTATAATATGTTTCAATCGTTCAACAAATATAATCAATGCCAATATATATATATATATCAATAACAAATATTTAAATTAAATAAACGGGGTGAGAGCACCTGAACCCGAGTTTCTGCTTAAACCGAGTTTCAATACCATGTTAAGTAAATAGTCGATTTAAAATCCCAATATGTCGGAGAAAGGCCCAAAAATTATATACACTTTGACGAAGTTCAAATTCGAGCCCGAACTATTAACTCAAGTCAACTCAATTACACCTCTAAATTTGACATTGGACTTCCAAGTGAAGATATGATCTTGAATTTACTCTTTTCAATTATCATTTTCCCAACAAGAATCTAATGGAAACTAATTAAAATAATATGTTAGAAAAAAAATAATTGAATGATGAAGAAATGAGCAAAAAGAGAACAAAAGTAATGATACCCAACTGTTTATTGTCATTTTCCCAAAATTAGAAAAAGGTCATAAAAATTATTGGAAAATAACATGTATAATGAATAGACACAATTCGTGGGTCTATGCCACTTCTAGTGCTTCTCTTTTCTCATGTTCAACATACACTTTACAAATATTAGAGAGACTGAGAGAGTGCCCTATATTACTATTTTTTTTTATTTTTTTTTTCTATCGTAGGTAACCCGCAGCCGCTACCATTCGGGTGCGCACTGAACCAAGGTAAACCACATTTAAGTGACATGCTCTGACTCAGGAGGCATAATCATAAATTCTCCTCCCGTGGGATTCGAACCTGTGACCAAGAGGATAGTTTTCCTCTCTTTAACCAACCAGCTGAGCCAACCCTTGCGGGACCCTATATTACTATTTTGTGCAAGTATATGTAAAACAAAATGAATAAATAATATCAATATATCATAAATGTTGAATATTTGGAAAGAATTGAAAAAATTATAAAATTTGATAAAATTAGCTGAATAATAAATAATTGTTTAAGAGCAATTTTTGATCTAAAAAAGTGATTTTATAAAAAAAATAAATATAAATTAGGTTTTTTTTATAAAAATACCCATGTTGCAGAAATATTTTCAAAAATACGTTTTGGATTTGCAACATTTCAACCTCTTATACAATTTCGAGTAATCTCCTCTGTAACATTTGTAATCTTGTATATAATTTATAGTAATATCCTCTGCACCCTCATATGTAACATTGATCTTATTTTTATAAACAAGTTAAAAAAATATGAGCATTTTCTTATAAATTCCCTATAACATAATGGGACAAGAGGGGGGTGGGGGAGAAAGATGGTGGGGGAAAGTAAGTGGGAAGAGCACTGTCGTTAGTGGGCCCTAATGAATCATGGCCAGCCCAACAATGTTGTTTTGTGTTGCTCAACATGGGCCCACAAACGTCTTCTTTTTTCTCCATCTTCAAACATTTTAGGCCCATGATTCTGTTGGAGACCATTAGTTACTTGACAGTTACTACTTCAGTTGCTATTTATGAAATCATTGTTATGTCACTTATTTGTTTTGATTTTCAACTAGTTGTATGTAAGATAGAAAACAGATAAATTTTGATTATGTAACTTCAATTTTTAATTAGGGGTGCAAAAATTGTTCTCTTATTCTTATTATTTACGTCACGTATTTAAACTAGTATTTAAACTAATGAATGATTTTTATTTTCTCGCCGTCACGTAAACAAAGATAAACCGCACTTAAACGACATGTTGAGGCGTAATCATAAATTTTCATTCCGTGAGATTCGAAACTGTGACCAAGAGGATAATTATCTAGGGCCGTAAACGATCTGAGCTAATCGTTAGGCTCGACTTGGCTCGACTCGTTTAACTCGACTCGACTTGACTCGTTAAGTAATCGAGCTCGAGTTCGAACAAGAAAATATGTTCGTTTAGCTTATCGAGTCGATCCAAGTTTTACAAGTGGTCGACTTGAACTCGACTCGAGATCGACTCGACTCGTTAAACTCGACTTGAACTCGACTCGATAAGCAATATGCATAAAAAAAATCTAAATATAACATGTGTATGCTCTATTCTCTACTCGCGTATTCCTAATTGAACTGCACTTAAATTTTATTTTATTTGGGTTGCGTCTTGTTTGGACTCTAATTGTGAAAAAAGACCAAAAAAATTAAAAAAAATTAATGATCAACTCGAACTCGACTCGAAAAGTTCGTGAACAACTCGAACTCGGCTCGGTTGTTAACGAACTCGAGTTCGAACATGAAAATCTGATCGTTAAACTTTTCGAACTCGACTCGTTAAGAAAAACTCGACTCGATTCGGTTCGTTTACAACCCTATAATTATCCATTCTTTGATTAACTGAGCCAGCCCTTTTTTGGGTAACTCAACTTGTTAAATTCGAAATTCTAGGAATTATCATTTACCGTCAAGGTTCTAGGTTAGATTATTTCAGACGAACGCACAGATCTAAGTAATATTTAAGTAGGGAGTCATGCGTGTGGGATGTTGTGTTAATCCTTTTTAATTCATTTGTGCAAGCGGACCCGAAGGAAGTTATCGAAAAAAAGAAGAGTTAATTGCACTTTGCAATCCCCATCTTTCATTTAAAATCAAAACAGTATACCTATTTTGCAAAATACAGTTTGCCACCCTTAACTTTCAATATCAACTACAACATGCATCCCTTGCTGTTATAAAATTGAAATTGAGTTGTTAATATTAATAACTAAAATTTCAAATTAATTAAAATATTTATTTTAATGCATTTTTTACATGAAAAAAATTATAGCTATTTTCTATTAGTAATACTCTAAATTAATCATAATGCTAAATACTTAAAATATATTTATTAAGCAAAATATATCTTTATATATATAATCATAAAGTTTCTAAATATATCTATATTTTAAAATTTTAAAAATTATACTGAGTAATAAAATAATTGAAATTAAAATTATTTTTATAATTTGAAATTCTAAATTTTAGTTTAATTTAAAAAAATTTAAAATTATTATTTAAATATTATGCTGAATTTCAATTTTACCCTCCACAATATAAATATTTTTAACAAATGGTTAAAGGGATGCATATTGTATTTGATGTCTAAAGTTAGGGGTTGCAAACTGTATTTTTGAAAATTAAAAGTAAGTATATAGTTTTGTTATTCAATGAAAGGTAGGGGTTGCAAAATGCAATTAACTCAAAAAAGAAAGAAATGAATACTCAGGCTGAACTACTGCTAGAAAACGCGTCTATGTTTCTTATCAATTATGTAACCAGTTTTTCAAACCCTAATCAATAATGTCAAAGATTCATATTCTAAGAACAAGATCCTTTACAATGAGGCGCCTAACCCTAATTCCTTTTTTGACATTCTACACTCAACATCAGTATTAATAAAATCATAACACAGCTTTAATTTAGCCAGCGTCAACAACTTTGACTCCAGTGACATGCAATGCATTATGCATGTAATATGTATATGTATATAATATGCAAATAAGTTGTACACGAGGGTTGGCTCATTTTGAATACGTGTGTCTGATGAACTCATCTGTTTTTTCTAAGCAATGACACAGTTTTTTCATTTTTTTAGTATGTGATGCAAAAATAATTAAAAAAATGAAAGTAAATTTTTCTCATAAGGATTTGAAGAAACTTTTTACTCTTTTAAATATCTCACACACGAGCATTCGGGGAAAAAAAATATACAACTTTGAAAGGTCAGCCGGAGTTGGAGAGGGAGTTTACGACATGAATAATGACCATGATTATATAAAAAGACGAAGAAATCTTGCGCGCCTTGGACTTCCAATGTGGTCCTAAAAATTTTAAATTTCATGTGCGTAAAAGTATAAATGTAGTCAATATGTACAATAGAGTCTTGTAGATTGAATTCGATTAGGTATCATGATTATATATAATTAAGCTAAGTAGTCTTGCTCGCCTTGGGCTCCCAAATTTTTTAAATTCCATGTGATTAATAGTATAAATGTAGTAAATATATACTAGTGTTTTAGATTGATTTCGACTATAGGTACTACAAAATCTCAGACCCGCCCATGTTTACGTTGCCTTGGGGCTTCCAACACGAATCCAAAATTTTTAAATTTCATGTGCTTAAAACTATAAATGTAAGTCTTTTAGACTTATTTCGACTAGGTATTCCAAAATCTCAGACCCGCCCATGTTTACTTCTCCTTGGGGCTTCCAACATGATCCCAAAATTTTAAAATTCCATGTGCTTAAAAGTATAGTCAATATACACAAGTCTTTTAGACTTATTTCGACTAGGTACTCCAAAATCTAAAACTCGCTCATGTTTACGTCGCCTCGGGGCTTCCAACATGATCCCAAAATTTTTAAATTCCACGTGCTTAAAAGTATAAATGTAGTCAATATATACGAGTCTTTTACACTGATTTCGACTAGGTACTCAAAAATCTGAGACCCGCCCATGTTTACGTCGCCTTGGGGCTTCCAACATGGTCCCAAAAATTTTAAATTCCATGTGCTTAAAAATATAAACGTAGTCAAATACAAGTCTTTTAGACTGATTTCGACTAGGTACTCCAAAATCTCGGATCCGCCTACGTTTACGCCAACAATTTGTACAGCCACTTAAAAGCTGACTGTATGCAACGTGGAAAGACAAAGGTGCTGGACAAACAAACAAGAGCTGAAGAGTACTGATGTTTCTTCATTTATACCAAACCACAACTTGTTTTCTTTAGGGTTAAGTTGCAAGGGGCGGTGCAGATACGTCTTTTGCAATAATGCGAAGGGCATGAGTTGTGTGTGTGTGTGTTCATCACATGTTTAGGTTAAGTTCTTTATTACAAGACTGTGACTAAGTTTCGCAATACTTTGATGATTAATATACGTGTAAACACGCAGATTACCAGAGAAATTAGGGCCAAGTAGGGCGATGAATATGAAGAAAAATGGCTGCATTGTGCATGCATGTTTAATGAGCTGTCACACAATATATTTTGATATTTGTGACATGTCACTGCAATGCTTTCTTTGTTTTGTTACCTCGACGTCAGGATTTTGATTTTTGGAAAGAAATATTCGTTTTTTCTGAAAAAGTATATCGATATCGTAATGTATATACACAATTATATACACTATTGTAATAAAATATTACGGTCTCGATTCGGGCTAGTTATAATTAAGAATAACCTCTATATTGTAATATTTTACACTTTTTTCAGGTCCATCCTTTATTAATTTTCTTCTATATAAGTATAAAAATGCAAAAATTATATATATATATATATATAGGTATGTACATATTTATATACACATACGGATATCTGTATATACAATAAATATATATCAAATAATATATAATGTCCTTACATTATTTAGTTTGCGCGTCCACGATCACTAATCAGCTTGATCACCTTTTTATTAATTTGTTTAAAATTCATGCATTTGATATTATGTTACATAATTATTTTAAAAAGTTATGATCTTTTAAATTCATATACTCAAGATATATAAAAATTATTTTTTAATTAATTTTTAAAATTCAAAATTTATATGTCAACTTCTACTAAAGAATAACCTCTTTATTATAATATTTTTTCTCGGTCCCAACGATATTTCTGTATAGAGACTTGACTGTATTATTCAACATTTAGATATATGTCGACCACAAAAATTATTCGCGTATATGAAAACAACACAACACCCGTTTCACAATGAAAATGAAAAAACTCAACAATATAATCACACTAATTACAATATTTAGGTTTATATTTGTTGAGGTATCGCCAATTATGTTGGTGAAATTACAAACAGTCCCATGATCTCAGATATGAGTATGATTGTGTGTTGATGAATGAATTCATAGGTAATTAAACATACTTCCGTCCCTTTCAATTGTTTACATTTCTGACAAAGACACGTATCTTAAGGTGTATAAAAAATATAGTTATGTAACTTATTTTTACAATTTTCCTTTTTCGAATAAAAGTTGAATGTTTTAATTTTTATTCAGAAAAACAAAATTATAAAAAAAAATTACAGAACTATACTTTATATGCACCTTAAAATACATGTCAGACAATCTCTAAAAAATATAAATAATTGAAAGTAACGTAAATAGCAAAGTCTTTAAACCATACATGCAAGTCAAGTCTAAACTAGGGGACCTAGCAATAAACAAAGAGTCTAGACTATGGAATGAAAAGGTTTAGAACCTTCTTTGAATTACAAGTATGAACAATTGAAAGTGAACGTACTTGATCATTTAAATAATCCACGCATTGACGAGTGCCGGAAAATTAAAAAAAAAGTAGGAGGAACATAAATAATCAGCACACAGAAGTAGTGTAGAAACCGTGTGTCCGTGTTACCGGGGCGGATCTAGCAAGGGACAATGAGAAATAAATTTTCTAAATTAAATTTTATATTTTTCATCATTATATTTTAAAATAAATATATGAAAATCACTTCATAAAATTTATAAAATATTAAAACATTTTCCAAAATTTTACTCGATATTCCCAAAAAAATATTTTTGAATCCGCCCCTGCGTGTCAGTGTACATGTCTAGATAGATCTTGAATCTTTGCAGTTTTCATTACAGTTTTATACTTCCTCCGTTTTAACCAATTCTTTATTTTTGGTTTGAGCACATAGTTAAGAAATATGTATAAAATAGTGAAAAATAGAAGGAAAAGTGGGTGAAGTGGTGTGACCTACTGATTTTAATGTATAAAAGGGAGATAGTGGAGTAAAAATAGCGTGAAAATGGAGGAAAAGTGGCAAAGTGGTGGTACCCATTGACTATTTTTGATAAGTTTTGAAATGTAAATAATTAGACGAGACATCACAAAAAAAAACTATAAAGAAATGTGTGGGACAAAGGGAGGAAGTACTCCCTCCGTCCCATTGATTTCGATACGTTTATTATTTACACGCATTTCAAGTCTTTTATAAAATACAGTTTCGTAATATTTTTTTAATTTTTTTTTTTGAATAAAAATTTAAATATAAAACTTTTAGACAGATTTTTTTTTTACAAAAAATATAATGGAATTATACTTTAAAGGAGTATTAAAAAGCATACAAAAAAGTGATGCAGAGAATTTAATGTAATAGAGGGAAGAGTGATTATAGCGATCCTCTCCTCATATTTTACTGTTTAAAGAGAATCGAACTCTTAATCTCTTACAACGATTTAATTTAATTTATGGACTAATGGCCTATTAATATCCTCATATAATTGGCTACTTAATTATCCTAGACAGAAATTGTACAGAGACTCACTTTGTCACATCTATTCTCTCAAAAACATCTAAACTATTACCTTTTTTTTTTCTTTTTGTGATGGACAACACTTTATTATAAGTTAGGAAAAGTGACCGACTTTGTTCTTTAAATCACACAAAAAAACAAACAAAACATGTAAAAAAATTGAACTTTTCCAGCCAATATTCTCTTAATTGTGCATTCTAATTTCGGGAAGACAGCTTGAGCACATTGGTTTTCAAATTATTATGAGTCATTCTATGTGCAAGTACATGTATTGTGGGAGAATACAAGTAATCAACAAAATAAGAGGAATTCAATTTAAGTCGTGACTAAATTTTTATTTCTAGTTAAATACGCTCACACAACTCGTCTTGTATTTGACAAGATCCAAATTTCCGACATCGAATCTTGTCTTAAATAAGATTTGAACTCTCGATATTCCGTAAAGAAAACACCAGAGATACCACTATCTAAAAATGTTGGGTGTCTGTCGAGAAGTTAAGAAATCAGGCGAATCATGATGTATAGGTAGTCATGTTTCGGTCTAATTATTTGAATTTCAGAGTTTAACTAAAGTCCCGCCTAAATTGATTTAAGTCGTGACTAATTTTTACTTCGAGTTAAATACGCTCACACAACTCGTCTTGTATTTGACAAAATTCGAACTCTCGACATCCTATCTTATCTTAAATTAAATTCGAATTCTCGATATCCCGTAAAGGAAGCGCCAGAAATATCACTTTATCAATAGATGTTGAGTGTCTGTCGAGAAATTAAGAAAACAAGAATATCGTGATGTATAAGTAAGTAGTCATGTTTCGGTCTAATTATTTGAATTTCAGAGTCCACTTAAATTCCCGACTAAATTTTAAAAATCATTAAATTTTTGTTAAAAACTTTGTCAAAAAGTTAAGAAAACACGAATAACATAACGCACAACCGATCACGTTTCGGTTTTTATTCCGAATTATTTGAAATCCTGATTCCGCCGTAACACAATAATGTTTCTCCGTTTATATTCTCCTGTCCAACTTCTTCAAAATTCAGCCAAACATTAGCTCCAAACCAGCTCTTGCACACAGACACACATCTACATTGTTTATACCATTACATGACTACCTAATTAAGGAAACAAAACACTTTCTGCGAAACCGTGACATTTGAGACACAAAAATTAATAAAATAATATATAGCATCTGGTACACTTATTAGTTTGGGCAGGCTTTTGTAGCGACTCATGTTCTAAGGTCAGTCTTAGAATATTCATCTTCAAATACTAACCTGGTTTTTCAATTGTATATGATCTACCACATAATTGTATTGGGTAAAAAAGAAAGAAAGAAACAAGTAATGGACATTATTAAACTTAAAAAGTTGCCAAGAAAATACAGGGAAAAGGTAGGGAAGTTACCTTAAAATTGACTCATGACTACTAGCTTGTTATTGTTTTCACTAATTTGTTTTATGGTAGGGAACCCGCAGTCGTTACCGTTCGGATACGTAATGGGTAAACCTCATGTGCTCATCTAATAGCCTGCAAATCACGTGAACAAAGATGAACCGTACATAAACGACAGACTCTGGTTTAATCATAAATTCTCCTCCCGTGGTATTCGAAACTGTGACCAATATGATAATTATTCCCTCTTTTACCAACTGAGCCAACTCTTGTGGGCTGTTTCCACTAAATTTTCCAACGGTAATCGTATTTTACGTTGAATTTCAAAAAAGTTAATAATTTTTTAAGGTAGTAAATTATTGATCAGTTTTTATCTCCGCTTATTGAAAGAACAACTAACAATGATAAAATACAGGTATATTAAAGTACAAAGTAGCGTTCGCACTTTATACTGAATTTCAATAAAATTATCACGTTCATAAATTGTTAATCAATTTTTATTTCCGGTTCATAAAAGATAGTCACATTTTTGAAATGTTAAAACGAAAATTGGGATTTTATCTTACGAAAAAGTTAGTGAGAGTCGTTTTTTTAAAAGCGGGGAACTAAAACTAAACATTAATTAACGAAAATTTGGATTTTTTATTAAAATTTGATCAAAAAATACGATTACTCCTTTGTAATTTACTCTTTTTATTATTTTCATTTTATGAAACTCGATTACATAAATTTATACAAAATAAACGGTGCAATAAATTTAAATACTAACGCACTCGTGCCTGCACCGAAACTGTCAAATCGAAATAAAACGAATCCATAACCCAGCAATCTCTTTCAACTTTCTAAGGTTACAAAACTATCATCCCCTTTCCCTGCATTACTTTTCATTTTCCTCGCCTATATAGTTCCCACACTTCTACATTTCATTTCACCTATCTGTTTCCTCTGTTTTCACTTGTCTATTTTCTCTCTCGTTTCCTCTGTTTCTCTCTTGTTCATTTTCTCTACCTGTCTTCAGAAACATGACTAACCAGAGTGTCGTAGTTTCGGATTGCGCATCGGGGATTAATGTCGTTGCTATGACAGTGGCATTAGCCAATTCTTCTCTTTTTGCGCCTGTCGCTGCTGCGTTACCTAAACCGTCTTTCGGAGGAGGAGGTGGCTACATTACCATGTCGAGAACTAATTCATTGAAAAACATCGAAATTAATAACGGAGAGCGAGCTAAGAGAGTTCATGCATGGGTTGAGTCCATGAGAGCTTCGTCTCCTACCCGAAAATCGTCTTTATCGCAATCTGCCGATGACTATAAAACCTGGACTGTAAGCTTCCAACTCTGTCTTCTATGTTTATTTTATCACTTATAAGTCACTTATTCATTTTAATTCATAAGTTACTTATTTTAAGATTTCCCAAACGGGCACTATATTATGGCCTTAACTCGAAGTATCGGTCTTCGTAATGCAGCTTCAACATCCTTCAGCTTTAGCAATGTTTGAGGAGATCACAGAAGCTTCAAAAGGGAAGCAGATTGTGGTTTTTCTTGATTATGATGGTACACTTTCACCAATAGTTGAAGACCCTGAAAAAGCCTTCATGACAACTGAAGTATGTCGTAAAACCCTAAATTCGTCTAATTTTCTCGTTAATTTACAGCAGTATTACCTCTGACAAATTTACAATGTGTTAACTGTTATATGTTCTCTGTATTAGATGAGGGAAGCCGTGAGGGATGTAGCTAAGTACTTTCCTACAGCCATTGTCAGCGGAAGATGTCGTGCTAAGGTACATTTTCAACTATATGTTAAGTAACCAGTCCGTCTAAAACCTTAAGGTGTTAGAGGAAGACCTAACCGGATCTATATTCTAACACTATAGATGACTATTGTAGCCTAGACTCTAATGTTTAACTTGCAGGTGCATAATTTTGTAAAACTATCAGAGCTTTTCTATGCTGGAAGTCATGGCATGGACATCAAGGGACCTGCCAACAGCGACAACCATAAAAATGTAAGCAACATTTTTTCATTTCCCCATCCTAAACAATGTGTGTCAGGGTGATCACGAGATTTACAGCCTTAACCACACTCTAACAGCAAATTAGTAGGGCTTTCGAGTTTCAGATTTAATTTTTTTTACAATACTCCTAATAGTAGATCAAAGTAGGGTACGTGAGGGTTCTTAAAGAATATAAGATCATGTTCGGGCCTTCCTCTACTACCTTAAGGTTTTAGACGGACTGGTTTCTTAACAAGGGTGAGATGCACACAGACCTTAACCATATTCGCATTCCTAATATGCAACTCTGCAAATTAAATACAGGGAAATCAAGGGATTCTGTTTCAACCTGCCAAAGAATTTGTGCCAATGATGAACAATGTAAGTTCTTTCAGCCTTGCAGCTCTGCAGCTCACAACAGACACAATGTCTGATTTCTGTTATTTTTCTTCTTTCTGTTAAAGGCATTGTCTAAAAGTTCCCTGTTACTTTTTTCGGTTAGGTATACAAAATTTTGCTTGAAAGAACAAAAATTATCCCTGGAGCCAAGGTGGAAAATAACAAGTTTTGCCTATCTGTACATTTCCGACGTGTCGATGAAAAGGTAACATTTTTCCTAAATATATTTAAATTTCTGATAATTATTCTAATTTTCAGCAACATACTAATTGAAGTTTATATGTCCTTGAACCAGTTATGGGTTGATTTAGCAGAAAAAGTTAAGTCAGTACTAAAAGAGTACCCAAAGCTGAGATTAACTCAAGGGAGAAAGGTAATCTATTAGTACTTATTAACTTAATTATGTTCATTAATAGTAAATTGAGTGTTTCTTGGTAAAGCTTGTACAATGCATCATGTCATTTTATATTTATTAATCTTTTCATTTAAATTTATGAACCAGGTTTTGGAGATTCGTCCAACTATCAAATGGGACAAGGGAAAAGCCCTTGAATTTTTGTTAGAATCACTAGGTAATGCTTTTTTCCGGATTCAAATGAACTACAAAGACGGTTCAGACAGAGATAACAATCGAACATATGACCTATAATACACAGACGATTCTCCGCCACTATTAACATCATGAATGTAATGTTGCAGGATATGGAAATTCAGATGATGTATTGCCAGTTTACATAGGAGATGACAGAACTGATGAAGATGCCTTTAAGGTATCACTTAAGCTACAATCTACTAATCAAAAGTAGTTCAAGTCATTGTTTGGTAATAGAATACTTAAATAATACTATGTTTTATACTATTAAAATAGGTATTACATAAAAGAGGACAAGGATTAGGAATTCTGGTGTCCAAATTTCCCAAGGAAACAGCTGCTTCTTATTCTTTGGAGGAACCATTACAGGTAATTACATTGTATGTTCATAGTTTCATATTAAATCTCTCGGGTGAGCGAGAATCGAGCCTATACTCCTTAACACTCACTTCAGTAATCTCATTGCTCTTTCCTTGTGTAGGTTATGCAATTCTTGCAGAGACTTGTGGAATGGAAAAGATCAATGGCAACATAACATCAGAGGAAATAGTAGGCTTACTATTTATAGATAAATAGGGAATGAAATTTTTGATTAAAACTCCCCTGAAAATAATTATTTAGGGGCTTGGATTGTAACTCTTAATTTCTTGCTTGATAAATTAACTTTTGTAAAACAAATCATGTCAGTAAAAAATTATTGACAGTGATTGAAATTATGAATATAATAAGATTCTACCATTTTCTCTCTTTGTGTTTAAGTTACAGTACCAATATCAAAACAGAAACCCGCTACGGGTGTCCTAGTTGGTTGAAACTATGACTTTAGGTGATTACCACCCCAAGGTCACATGTTCAATTCCCCCGAGAGACACACGGAAGTAAGTGGGCTGCTATGCTCGGTGGATACGAGTGTGCTAGCAGTCCTCCGGGTTAGTCTGAGTTGCGTGAAAGCTGGTCTGGACACCGCGGATTATCAGAAAAAAGATCAAAAGAGAAACTTTAAAAGTTGTATAACTTTGTAACAACCATACATCCACTATATTACACTTTAAAAACTAATAATGCAAGGCATTGTATGTAAGAGGTGTAAAGATATAACAAACAGTCAGAAACACTAGTACCACTCGTGGGACATTATGTTACAAACAAAAGTTCTTTCAACCTTTGATTCATCAATTAATAAATCGAAAGATCAAACGTACTCGATATATCATGTCTTGTCCCGTAACAAAAGTTAGTTAGTACGTAAATTTTATTTCTACTCCACTCATAAAAATATCTTGAATGAGATTGATATATATTAAGCTCATCGGAATATAGAAACTGAGACGACAAGAGATAAAGATGTTACGGCGACAGAGCCCGAAAGGTATTGGAGCCTTGATGAGTGGAGACAAAGTCATTGCTCTTCAGAAGAGTAGTAGTTATAATTGGGCACTTAGATTTGTGAGAACCCACCTTTAAAAAAAATAAGGAATCTTGAAAATAATGGTTTCTATAATGGATACAAAAACAAGTCCTCTTTTTTCTTTAGAAATATTACTATTTATATGAAACTAACTTTTCATGTAAAAGTTGAGGAAAAATAGTTGGACTCCACTTTCAAAAGTCTGTGTGCTTTCTGAAGACAAATTTAAATATGTTTATAGATTGATTCTCTTATTATATTGAAGTTCATTTTGTTGCTTTGTAATTTTAATTAGTTTTTTTATTAGCTTGATTGATAGTTTTGGTAAAATGATAAGAAAATATAAACATGGTACCTAATTATTGGTCAGCTATCTGGATGCTTCTATGCCATCAAAATAAAGACTGCTATTCTTTGTAGTTGTAAGTTGTATAAACATGAATTTCCACGAGATTCAAAGCCATTATTGGTGCCTTCAACTGAAATTATTCAAGTCCAATTATTAGTGGAACAGTTTATAGGTTCCACTCAAGTGACTCCAAGCCAATTATATACACAATAATAGAGAAATAAATTTTAGGCCGCGGTTATTATCAACGATAAATATGCTGCAACAATCATCTGTTGCGGAACTTAGCTCTTTATGTTATGGATAATTCTATATTGTTAATCTTAATGATGCACTCATGACAACATGATCTTAGTGAATCTTCATTACATGCATATTTCTGCATTTTTGAGATTATGATGTTACTGAAGGATAAAGTATGTGATATGAAAATGTATGTTCAGATATTCAGATATATATTAACACATTGTTTGTTTGAACTGGTCAGATTCTGTAAGATTGCAACAAGAATTTGGTGACATGCAGTGATGCTTGCAAATATTATTTTTTCGTAGAGAACCTGCAACTGCTATCTTTCAGGTGCGCACCAGGTAAACCCCACGGGCTGACGCAATAGCCTGCAAACCACGTGAACCAAGGTAAACCGTTTTTAAAGTCTTCAAATCAACAAGTATGAATTTCTATGTCTCCAAATTTTGTTTCTCTTCTGGTACCAGAGCTAAAATCCGCTGCGCTAGCACATTCATAACTAAAATCATACAAAAATTGTGTCAAACTTATACACAGACTTTACATTCACTATCATTTCATCTGGATTTGATATTCATAACTAGCTTTAATCTATCTGTAATCAAGGAAAAATCATTGATCATTTAGATAACGCAATGGCAACTCGTAAGGACAATGTTAAAACAATCAATAGAGATCATACTTCACTCTGTAGTAATCTTGGAATCGAGTCATGGCCTCTACTTGCATCCCTCCTTTCATCCTGGTTAGATATAAGTTGCAACAGATCAGCCTTTAATCAAATAAATGATATTAACCCCCCGTTCGAATTAGCTTAAATAAGTAAATTAGCTTAAACAAATCATGTGAGCTCCTGGGGCCTTTGAATTGCTGGGATTTTCCTTCAGCAATCTTTTTATGTCCAAAACAAAAGAGAAGCATTTCCTTCTTTATCAAGAACTATGATTGATAGATGATTTTCGTTTTTAGACTTTAATGTGATAACATAATCCGGATACTGATAACCAATAACCAAATAGATTAAATGTTAATCAGCAGCTTATATGCTTAGTTCCTCGTAAGTTCAAAAGAGGTTCGGAAATTGATCAAATATACAATTGGAATAAAATATTACATAGTATATATTAATATTTTCAAAGATGCCCCTTCATTTTCTATTTAGCTAATCTATATTATATTATAATAGCCGGAATATAGATAATCTGGTTCAACGGTTTGGTTCAACGATAATTCCCTAATTTTGATTATTGGGCCTGTTTGGCTACTAGCTTATAAACTACTTATCGCTTATAAACTCGTAACAACTTATTGATGAGTGTTTGTCGACCCAACTTATAAGTTGAATTTACAACTTATAAGCTGATAAGTGGAAAGTTGGCATTAACGTATTTTTTTCCAATTTATTTTCATTTTTTCACTTTTTTCTAAAGTTTTGATTTTAAGAATATAAATTTTTAAATATTTTCTAATTTAAGATTCATGAACTAAGATAATTGTATTTAATAATTATTTAATTTAATTCATTTAAGTAAAAAAACTTCTGACTTATAAGTAAATTTATCCAAACACTTATAGAACTTATAAGTATTTATCAACTTATCACTTATTTCGCACTTAATCATTTTAAGTCATAAGTTACTTATCTTAAAATTTCCCAAACGGGCACATTACAAAAATAGATAAATAGTGTTATATATCTAATAAACTACTAAATATTAAACTACTACTAAATATAGTATACTTATCCTACAAAACTACGAATACAACTTATTCTATTATTAAAATATATAAATAACCATACGAATACAATAAGCTTGAAAAAGAAACCTTGATTCTCTCTCCACTTTTCACTGAGAGGTTCCCTCCTGTAATGCATTTGACCGTTGACTGTGCTTCACCGACTACGGGTTGTACATCAAAAAGATATTTCTCTGTTATACCCTCCGTTTCATTCCTAATAACAGCTGTCATGTAGGGTGAGTCCCACCAGTTCTCTGTACTACAGGCTTTGCATGTGTACACAACCCAGAGTGCAAGACCTAAGAAGTTCGATTCAAAGCTTGGCGGGACAAGAAAAGAGACTGTATGCCCACTGCTTTTATAGTTGAACCATTCTGCTACCTCCGTGTTTGGTAGATCAGCTTTAAATGGTCGTTTACCCTGTAACATAAAATCAAAATGTAAGTATATTGAAGTGTGATTGTGTGTCATTGTGAGACCAACAGCAACAAACCTGAAGGAAACTCTGTTCCAAACTTCTTGATTTCAGCTTGTTGCACCCGCGAAAACTCAGATATTCCAATTCCTTCAACATTGACAGATCCGGTACATCTTGTAGGCTTGGGCATTCTTCAACTGAAAGTGATCCAAGATGAGAAGGAAGGAACGAAATTGATTGGAGGTCGATGCATCTCTTTATATTCAAGTGTCGCAACTTTCCTGAGCTCGATAAATCAGGTAGTTGTTCTAGTGATGTGTGATTATATATGTTCAACTCTTCTAAATTCAAAGGAAGCTCCGGAAGGGAGGACCCAAGACTTGTACAGTTATTCAATGTAAGATCTTCTAGGTTTATAAGCTTAGAAAGGCTGAATGGTTTTGCCGAAGAGAGATTCGGTCCCTCATCAGTAAGTGTTAAGCGTGTCAAAGAAGAGAAACATAGAATCATAGGCAGGCATAATCTTACATTACAACTCAGCTTCAGATTCCATAACTTGTTCATATCTTTTACTGAATCAGGCGAACTGATTTCATCTGTCTCCCCTTGATTAAGACTTAAATCTTCAACTGTGGTAAGATTCCAGATACTTTCAGGCACAAATTTAAGCTTCTTGCAATCTTCAAAATACAACGATTTTAATCTACCCAGCAGTCCAATAGAATCTGGCAGTTGTTCAATTGCTGTGTCAGATGCAGACAGGTATTCTAAACATTGCATCTTCCCCAATTGCTCAGGCAATTGCTCCAGGTTTGAACAGGAGCTCAGATAGAGTTGTTTAAGCAACTTGAGCTTACATATACTATTTGGAAGATTTCTAAGCTTTTTGCAATCGGACAAATACAGTACAACCAAATTGACGAGGCCCCCAAACGAATCTGGAAGTTGTTCAATTGCAGAATTAGCTGCCCCAAAAAACTCTAGGCCTTCCATATTCCCAATATCTTCAGGTAACTTTCTTAGCTTCTGGCATCGGTATAAATTCAATTTAATCAACCCCTTTAATTGAGTAATTGAATCTGGAAGTTGTTCAATTGCAGATTCACCTGCCCAAAAATCCTCTAAGCTTTGCATATTCCCAATATCTTGAGGTAACTTTCTTAGCTTCTCGCATCCGTTCAAATCCAATGTAATCAACCCCTTTAATTGAGTAATTGAATCAGGCAGTTTCTCAATTGCGGTCCAACGTGCATCAATCTTCTTCAAGGCCTTCATATCACCCAACGAATCAGGTAATCGTTTTAAATCAAAGCATTTGCTCATATTCAAATAAGTCAGATAATTCATCTGTTTGATGGGCTGTTTCACACAACTAAAAAGTCAATAAAGCCCAACTATACATTTCTACTTTGTAAATTTAATAACTCTGAGAATATGTAAATTAAAAATTATAATAGAAGGCCAAGTAATTAAAAATAAAATTACCTAAAATAGTTATAGTCCTTTTTAATAGAATTTTAATAGTTAATTATTTTGCAAAGTAAATAACTCATCTGTTGATACAAACAAGTCAAATAATTCATCTGTTTGATAGATTGTTCAAACAATTAAGTCATTAGCAAATATTCAAAATATATTAGTATTATCAATACATTTACGATACCAAATTTTCAATTAATTTTCTTTTCAATTTTTTTAACATACAAATTGGGTTAAATTGTTTTCCATGATAAAGTGTTTGAAAAACATATTTTTAGATATTTGAATTTCTTTTTCTATTTTTTTAATAAAATCTTTAATTAGAATCTTTCTTCTAAATAGAAAAAATAATTAACTAAAACAACTAAAAAATTACAAATGATAAATGAAAATAGAAATATATTAATTAGGAGAGAAAGTACCGTTGGCCCCTTCCACAAAATCTTGAATTTGCTTGAAGGCATATCGAAGGAGACAAGTTTAGGTGGACAAAATGTAGAAGGTATATACGTCCACGGACAAGAATGCCATGTAATGCACCTCAAATTAGGAAATAAATTTTTAAAATTTCCTTCAATATCGGGTTCACCTATTATTTGAAAAAGCCTCAGTTTGGGCATTTTTTCAGCAGTTGCTTGTCCATATCCGGAAGTCCTAAAATCTAAAATGAGACCTTCAATATCACTTTTATCCTGATTTTTTCGATGGAGAAAAAAAAAATTAAGTAAGACAATATAAAAGTTAAGAAATAAACGCTAAACGATTCAAATCTTTTTCTTATTTGTTTGAGCGATTATGACACACACCTTTCCGTCAATCATTCAATTTAGACATTGTTAAATCTAACATGTAACACTTAATTAAGGTTTTTCTTAGGAAAATCACATATGTCACGATCACATAGATTATAAATCTAACATGAGATTTTTGGAAACCATCATGTAAGAAATTATAAACCAGTGTTAAAAAGGATGGACTTTTAGTTTACCAAAGTTAATAACTCATTGCATTTTATTGTCACGTGATAATTAAGACTAAACATAACAGTGTTTGCATTTTGATTACCTCCAGATTTTGAAAATCATCCCATACATTTCCTCCCAAAATCAAGCGTGTCTGCCTTCCAAGTTTTCTTCCCATGTCTTGAATAAGATTATGCATCTGGAAGTTATTATATCTATCAATGGTCATTAGACATCTGTCCACTAGAACTGGTATGCCAACATCCGGATGGAAATCACAAGATTTGAATATCTGAACAGCCTCATCTTTGTCCTTTCCAACAAAGAAAAATGCAATATCAAGGAAGATTGTCTTCTCCGTCTCATCTTCTAATTCATCGTAGCTCAATCTAAGGATTTCATGTATATCTTTTTCTGGGATTTCTTTAACTTTCTCAAGTTTAGCTTTCCAAAACTCACAAGTCCTGCCAAGTAAAGACGAACCCAAAATCTTGAGAGCTAATGGAAGACCCTCAGCATACGTTACAAAGCTCAGGGAGAGCTCCTTGAAATTTTCCGGTGGCACTGGTCTACGGAAAGCATGATAGCTAAAGAGCTTTAATGAATCAATCGTGCCCAGTGTCTTCACCATGTACATATCTACTTTTGATGTATCCGCTTCAATTTTACTAAGCAAGTTTGTATCTCTTGTTGTAATGATAACTCTACTTCCGGCCGAGAACAAGTCACCAAGGCTTGCTAGCAATTCTGAATAGTTTGATTGGTCCAAATCATCCAGAATGACGAGAGCTTTCTTAGAATAAAGAATTTGCTTCAATTTGCTTATTCTACTTTCAACATCAAAAACCTTACAATCCTTCTTTGCAAGGAGATCGATCAAGAGTTGCTTGAGTAAAGGGAGTAAAGAACTACCGCCTTGTGAATAATGTCTAACATTTTCATTAAAGCAGCTAACATCAAATATGTGAGAATACTTGTTGTAGAAAGCTTTGGCAATTGTAGTTTTCCCAATTCCTCCCATACCACAAATACCAATGACACGTACATCATTATGATCCATGCTTAGTTTTTGATATATCTGTTCAACAGCAGAATCTATCCCAAACAGATACTTTTCCTGGTGTGATACTGTTGTATAGGCCCTTGTTGCCACATTCCTCACAATATCTTGAATGGTGTCAGATTCATTCCTGTTTTTTATTCACAGAATTTTAATTCTATCAGATTCTTTTCTTAAAATTAGAAAGAAAAAATCCAGTACAGGACTTTAATTAGTTTCTTAGTCTCTGGTAAAATGCCTTATTATCTATTTACCTAATGATCAAATACTTATTATCTTCGAAATTTCTGAAGTAGTTAGGTACTTGGATTGTAACTTGTTGACAACAAAAAGAATACTGTTTTAAAATTAAAATAATGAAGGGACGTACTTGTTTGCTTCTTTCCTGAGATGGTGTCCTGATAGCGCAGCAATTTCAGAAAGAGCTGATTTCCACTTTTCAATCATAGCAACGGAATGACGCCTCTTATGGCCATCAAGAGCTTCCCGAAAACTCCCTTTCTGGTAGCGAACATCTGTTGGATCAACATAGAAAAATACAGGAATCACCTGAAATTCTGTTGTCTTGCATTTAAGGATCTGTACGAGCTCATTAAGGCACCATGTCGAACGAGCATAGTTCTCCGAGAGAACAATGATGAAAATTTTGGAATGTTTAATCGCTTCAAGTAGTCCAGAAGAAATTTCTTGTCCCTTGTCAAGAGCAGGATCATCTCTAAAGGTAAGAATTCCTTGTTGATCCAAAGCAGAGTAAAGATGTGAAGTAAAGCCGTTGCGAGTGTCCTTTCCGTAAAAGCTCAAGAACACGTCCCACTTAGGCGGAGCTGAAGAAGAAGAGGAGGAACACGAAGAAGGGTCAGTTGGTAGGACATTACTAGTAATATCTTCGGAAGAATGCAGGTGCTTTTTCCTGGAAGCGAAAACGATAAGAAAGATGATGGCAAGTATGGGGAGTAGAGGCAGAGCCCAAACAAAAACAACTTGTTTAGAGGTATCCATGGGAAAATTTGCAGGGAAAATAATGAATATGAACTCAACTTAACAGGTATGCTTGAATAATCTTGAGGGAAGAGTGTTGATTTTAAAGAGTTGATAGACAAGAGTAAATTACATTGCATCTTCCATTCAATACCTGCACGCGTTTCTGAGTCCTGTCCATTTTTCAGACTTTTCTACCATGTGTAGTGTCCGAGTAAATTTTATGTGGAAGAGAATTGAGAGAAGAAAATGGTAGGGTATGTACTATTATTGCAGAGAGACACTAATAAGTCTTATTGGTCCATCACACTGAAATAGATATTTATGTTATATTATTGCATGTATTAAATATTAAATGATAAATTCAAGGAAAATCCGAATGTCCTATAACCTTGCCCATTTTAACATTTTTCAGTGACAAGAAATTTCCTGTAGTTTTTCAGTGACAACTTGCATCAATTATTAATGCTGTAGCTATGCTAAGCTTTAGTTTTTGAAGAGCTGAGAACGGGGTCAGACAAGAGTAGTTATTTTTAATTTTTTTTCCCATGTTTACATGCAAAATAAAATCTTTAAGGCTCAATACACTAAACAACGAGTACTATAAGAAGTTGTTAGTTTGGCAATCCGAAAATCATATGCCAGGTCAAGATATTTAAAACTAATACAAATTGCAACCAAAGCAAACAAAACCTGTTTCCACTGCACTCAGTAGTGCAATAGAATCTAGTAATTCTTCAATTTCTGTAAACAATGCATTAAAACTCTTCTAAACATTGCCCTTCCCGGTTTATAGGGGAGAGGCTTCAGCCCGCGACAACATCGCATATTCAACCAATTTCAGCTTCTGCATGCTAATATTGAATCCGGAAGTTGCTCAATAGCCGTACAACTTGCATCAATTACTAACGGTGTAGCACTGCTAAGCGTTAGTTTTTGAAGAGCTGAGAACGGGGGTTAGACAAGAGAAGTTATTTTGTATTCTTTTCCCCTGTTTACATGCAAAATAAAATCTTTAAGGCTCAATACACTAAACAAGGAGTACTATAATATAGGAATAAGAAGTTGTTAGTTGGGAAATCCGAAAATCATATGCCAGGTCAAGATATTTAAAACTAATACAAATTGCAACCAAAGCAAACAAAACATGTGAACCACGTCTCGGAAGCATGGCATGAGGATGAGAAGCAGCGGAAAGGGTAACTGTT
Organism: Apium graveolens; assembly: GCF_009905375.1. Classification (NCBI taxonomy): domain Eukaryota; kingdom Viridiplantae; phylum Streptophyta; class Magnoliopsida; order Apiales; family Apiaceae; genus Apium; species Apium graveolens. The sequence continues at coordinate 308,914,453 of NC_133650.1, forward strand.
GTAATATTATTTGTGATAAAACATAGGTAAATATGAAACGTGGAGAAGCAATATTATTCAGAACTATGTGCAGTAACTTATACCGCATACAAGACCTACTTGATAAGCAAATCTACCAAAAAAATAGCAAACGATATCTTCCCTAAAAAATAGCAAATAAACCAATCTGGAATAAAAAACTATCCTATTGAAACACTGCAGTTTCAGTGTTCAACTAAAACACGGCAGCATTTAAGTCATAAAAATCAACACTCCTCCTTGACTTTATTGCTGCAGATCCCAAACTTCTGTCTTAGATATTCAAATCTTGCTTTAGGAAGTGGCTTTGTTAGAAAATCAGCAAGCTGACTCTCCGTCCTGCAATAAATCAGCTTTACTTCTCCTTGCTTTTGCACCTCTCTAAGAAAATATAACTTTATCTTAAAATGCTTTGTCTTCCCATGAAACACTGGATCATTAGCAATTGCAATTGCAGCTTGATTATCAACAAGAATCAGTGTGCTATCTTCCTGTTCCATATGCAAATCAGTCATAAGTTTCCTGAGCCAAAGAGCTTGATTTGCTGCTGAAACAGCTGCTACATATTCGGCCTCAGCGGTTGATTGTGCGATGATTTCTTGCTTCCTTGAACACCATGAAAAAACTCCTGAAACAGTATCCAGACGTGCTTCTCATGTCATCAACACTACCAGCCCAGTCACTGTCAGAATAGCCATAAAGACTAAAATTTCCATTAAGGCAAAAATTGTTCACACGTTGAAACTTCACACCATAATCTATCGTGCCTTTGACATATCTGAGAACTCTTTTCGCCGCTTGAAAATGAATTGTACTAGCACAGTGCATAAATCTTGACAGCAAACTTACCGAATACAAAATATCGGGCCTGGTTGCAGTTAAATACAGAAAACATCCAATTAAGCTCCTGTACATTTTTTCATCAACCTTTTCAGCTCCATCTTCTTTACACAATTTTTCTTTTTGATTCACTGGAGTAGAAGTTGGCTTGCAATCCTCCATCTTGAACTTTCTGAGAATTTCCTTTGCATATTGTTCTTGACATATAAATGTTTCACCATGATTTTGATGCACCTGCATACCAAGGAAAAATGTCATTTTTCCAAGATCAGTCATTTCAAAAATAGCTTTCATTCCTTCTTTAAACTCCTCAATCGTCTCCTTTGAACTTCCCGTTATTAGTAGATCATAAACGTACAATGAGACAACAAGCACTTCATCACCAGTCTTTTTTACATATAAGGTGAACTCACTTAGACTCTTTTCGAAGCCCAAGCTCTTCAAGTGCGCATCAATTCTGCTATACCAAGACCTCGGAGCTTGCTTTAAGCCATACAAGGCCTTTTTTAAGCGATAGACTTTTTCTTCTTGTCCTTGAACTACAAAACTTTCAGGCTGCTCTACAAATATTTCCTCTTCCAAGTAACCATTTAAAAAAGCTGATTTGACATCCATTTGATGTACAATCCAACCCTTTTGTGCCGAAAGAGCTAGTAGCATCCGTATTGTATCCATCCTAGCAACCGGAACAAAAGTGTCTGAAAAGTCTACCCCAAACTTTTGAGCATAACCTTTGACAACAAGTCTCGCTTTGCGTTTGTTAACTGAACCATCAGAATTAAGCTTGGTTCTATACACCCATTTGACTCCTATGGCATTCTTATCTTTGGGTTTTTCCACTAACTCCCATGTCTCTCTCTTTTCAATCATATCCAGCTTCTCCTTCATTGCAACTAACCATTTTGAATCAGTGGCAGCTTCTTTATAATTTGCAGGTTCCATGATAGCAGTATTACATTTTTCATAAATATCTGAGAGTGGTCTAGTTCCTCTAACCGGATGGTCATCAACATCATCATCAATCTCCTCCTGGAACTCAACGGGGTTCTCTTTTTTGCTCCAATTTTCAGTCTCAAAGAAGTGGACATCTCTACTGACAATAATTTTATTGCTTTGCGGCAAGTAAACTCGATAAGCTTTTGATTTTAAACTGTAGCCTACAAAAATTCCCGGCTTTGCCTTTCTATCAAGTTTATCTCTCATAACATGAGGAATGTAACAGAAGCACAAACATCCAAAAACTTTTAAGTTCAACATCTTCGATTTAAAGCCATACCAAGCCTCGAATGGAGTTTGTTCAGAAAGAGCTTTACACGGCAAACGGTTAAGCAAAAAAACAGCAGTATGAGATGCCTCTGCCCATAGTTTTTTTGGAAGATTTTTCTCGTGAAGCAAGCATCTCGTCATCTCCATTATTGTTCTATTTTTACGCTCCACAACCCCATTTTGCTGTGGGGTGTAAGGAGTTGTTAATTGATGCTCTATGCCTGCATCATCACAAATTTTGCTGAACTCTTTTGATGTATATTCCGTTCCATTATCCGATCGTAATATCTGCAATTTTCTGCCACTTTGGGTTTCAACCCAAGTTTTGAACTTATGAAAGATGTCAGCGACTTCGGTTTTAGATTTCATAAAATAAATCTAGCACATTCTTGTATAATCATCAATGAAAGCAATATAGTACTTACTTCCTTTTAGAGATGGTGTTTTCAGCGGTCCTCCCAAGTCCGTATGCACTAGTTGTAGCTTATCTGATGCTCTCCAAGACATTCCTTTAGGAAAAGGCAACCTAGTTTATTTCCCGTATTGACACGTAGCACATTAAGCTAACTCCTTCTCTAATTTAGGAAGCCCTCGTACCAGATTATTTTCTTTCAAATAAAGCAAACCATTATGATGGAAATGCCCCATCCTTTTATGCCATATCATTGTATCGTTTTCAACCTTGTGCATAGCAAGTTGTTCTTCATCAAATAAATTCAAGGCAAAGCTTTTACCTTTCATCTGAACCCTGAATAATTCTTTATCAAGTGAATCTTTAATCAAGCAAACTTTGTCTTCAAATAGAACCTTATATCCTTTCTCTACTAATTGACCAACACTCAATAAATTTTGATCAATTTCTGGGACATAAAGAACATCTGAAATTAGTCTCAAACCTGAACATCCTTTAATTGCTACGGTTCCTTTTCCTTTTACTGCGATTTTCACTCCATTGCCGATTCTGACTTTAGTGGTGTAGTTTGTATCAAGATCTCTGAATAAATCTTGATCATAGGTCATATGGTTTGTGCAACCACTGTCAATCAACCAACTCTCTTCTGAGCTTGAATTAGCAATACAAGATACTGCAAACAGGTCTTCCTCATTAACTTGTTCAATGGCAGCCTTTGCTTTCACTTGTTGTTGTGAAGACCTGCAAATTTTCTCCACATATCCTAATTGTCCGCATTTATTGCATTTTATATCTGGCCTCCATCAATAATATTTTTGAGTATGATTTGTTTTCTTAGAATGAGGACATGGTGGTAAATCTTGAGAGAGTTTGTTACCATTGTTAGTGCTGCCGCTGGTTGAGTTTCTTGTTTTGAAATTCTTTGTATACTTCTTGTTTTTGCCACCAAAATTATTCTGCATTTTGGCTAACAAAGCTCCTTCTACAGAGCCTTCTTGCCTCATAAGTCGTCTTAGTTCCTGATCCTGTAAAGCATTCAACAATGCCGTCAAGGTGATATTTGTTAAATCTTGTGAGTTTTCAAGCGAACTAATTGTTGCTTCAAATTTTTCTGGAACAGTAACAAGAATTTTTTGAATGATTCTTGAATCATGGAATTCAGTTCCAAGAAGCTTCACTTTATTTGCAATGTTGATCATCCTATCTGCATAATTTTGAATGGTCTCTGTCTCCTTCATTTTTTGTAAATCGAATTCTCGAATCAGGTTAATTGCTTGCATCCCCTTAATCTTCTCACTGCCCTCATATTCTTTCTTCAAAAAATCCCAAATCTCTTTCGCAGTCTTTAATGTCATTATTCTATTAAAAATAACAGAGGAAACAACAGTAAACAAAACTGACCGGGACTTTGATTTTCTCAGCCTAATCTCTTTCTGAGATTTGATTTGAGCCATAGTTGGATTTTCTGGTAATTCGGGAATTTCATACACATTTTCTACAGCTTCCCATAGATCATTGGCTTCGAGATAAGCTTCCATCCTCACAGCCCACATTTGATAATTAGATCCATCAAATAGTGGAGGTGATATGTTATTAGCAAAAGAATCCATTGCTAGATTGTGTTTTTTGTTTTCTGAACTCACAGATCCTTTTAAATCTGATTAAGCGCTGATACCAGTTTGTTGTAATATTATTTGTGATAAAAACATAGGTAAATATGAAACGTGGAGAAGCAATATTATTCAGAACTATGTGCAGTAACTTATACCGCATACAAGACCTACTTGATAAGCAAATCTACCAAAAAAATAGCAAACGATATCTTCCCTAAAAAATAGCAAATAAACTAATCTGGAATGAAAAACTATCCTATTGAAACACTGCAGTTTCAGTGTTCAACTAAAACACGGCAGCATTTAAGTCATAAAAATCAACAGAAACTGATATGAATTGCTACCAAATAATCATTTTAATTGTTCTCTATACTAAATCACTGAATTTGAGAAACAAAGTAATTTGGCCAAGAGATTCAGAGAAACTGTTGTAAATTACATAGTTGAGTAGAAAGGGAAGTAATCTGATATGGAGATGAGGAGTGCTGAAGGTAAATTTATCCATGCCTTATTTCTATTTCTGTTCATATGTACATTGGAATTCAACATTTGATTCTTCTTATCTATATCTTTAAAAATCTAGTTCTGTGAAATGCCAGCCAATTGTTAACGCATCCAAATCATGAGACGCCTATGAACTTTACACAGGATGACTATGAGATCAGCTAGCCAAACAACTTTTTCTAATGAGATATATTATCATATGTCTAACATCATTAATATTTTGCTTGAATGCATAAACCATTGTTAACAAGGTATCAGAAAGATACTGTGTTGTAACTAAAGTGTTTCACATTAAACAAATAAATTAGCATATACAAAAAATGAGAAAAGAAACCAAGGCATTACCTCAATCCGGAAACTTGTAGAGCCATGGCATTAGTTAGTTATTGGCTAAAAAAGGAGAAATTATTATAAGGGAGTGGAGGCTGTTTTCAGAATTATATGAGCCCACAGGTTAACACCTTAACTTCTCCACTTTTCACTGAGATTGTACCCCCCTCACATTCTACCCTCGAATGTACTTCACCGACTACATTCATACTTGCATAGATGCGGTAGCTCTTTAGATGGTATCGTGTGATTTTAACAAGAACAGATTTCCACTGATCCACCGTATGCACAGAGTGATAGTTCCTGACTTCTTGTGACCTTCGTCAGCTTCTCTAAACACCGTTTCTGGCACCTTATGCGTGATGGATCAACTTGGTAAAAAACAGGAACAATCTGATTTTTTGTTCTGTTGCAACTATGAACCTCCAACAGCTCAAACAAGAACCGTGAAAAACGAACATAATCCTCTGAGTCCTGATAAAATTTCTTGGCCCTTTTCTAAGTGCAAGATCATCTCTGTATTCTACTCCTCAAAGTTCCATTCAAGTCTGGCATATTTGAGAATATACTGCCATTGACCAGTTCATTGAAACTGACCAAATATTAAACCTAATTATATTGACCAATATTTGTAAGAAACCCAGAAAAGTGTTCAGTTGAGTATAAGTCTATGTTTTTTTGAATATAAAAACAAATGGCCAAGTTGAAAGAGAAAGCTTGAACGGTGAAATTAAACTACTCAAGCTTATGTTCTTCTGAATATGTTTAAAGCTATATAATTCAGACCACAAACACAATTCTTGTGCAGTAAAAAGGTGGATGTCTCCAACAAAAGGCACCATTAAGAAACAACTTATGAATGCGATAATAATTATAAAAAATGTAAAATAGAAGTTTGAAAAGATACAGCAAGGAGGTACCACAACATCAAGCGCCTAGCTGTGTTCTATAGAGTAGTAACTTTCAACAACTAATCTTGGAAATTTTCTCTGGAGAAATTCATCAATCACTTAACGTAATTGATCAAAAACTTGCATAGAAACGTTTCATCAATATTGAGAAGGGACTAAAAAACGCGGGAACGTCTTGTCTACAGTTAACCGGAAAAAGCACAAAATAAATAGTACAAAACCATAAGCGAATAGACTAAATATTAATCAGCAACTTATAAGGTTAGTCTCTTGTAAGTTCAAAGAGGCAAAGAAATTGATCAAATATACATTTAGAATAAATTATTACATAATGTATATTATTAATCATTTCAAATATGCCCCTTAATTTTCTATTTGGCTTTATATATTTAATACAGTGGATGAAAATCAAATAAATTGAAATTTATGTACAAAATTGAGTAATCGGTAATTGTTTTTAATGAACTGAAGTTGGGGTCTATCTTCCATCACATGAACCCCGCACATGTTGACCTTCGCTTCTCCGATAGGAATTTCTTCATAAGGAAAATACAATAAGCTTGAAAAAGAAACCTTGATTATATCTCCACTTTTCACTAAGAGGTTCCGTATGCATTTGACCGTTGACTGTGCTTCACCGACTAGGGGTTGTACATATAAAGAATATTTCTCTGTTATACCCTCCGTTTCATTCCTAATAACAGCTGTCATGTAGGGTGAGTCCCACCAGTTCTCTGTACTACAGGCTTTGCATGTGTACACAACCCAGAGTGCAAGACCTAAGAAGTTCGATCCAATAACAAAAGAGACTGTATGCCAACTGCTTTTATAGTTGAACCATTCTGCAACCTCCGTGTTTGGTAGATGAGCTTTAAACGGTCGTTTACCCAGTAACATAAAATCAAAATGTAAGTATATAGAAGTGTGATTGTGTGACATTGTGAGACCAACAGCAGCAAACCTGAAGGAAACTCTGTTCCAAACTTATTGATTTCAGATTGTTGCACCCGGTAAAACTCAATCGTTCCAATTCCTTCAACATCGACAGATCTGGTACATCTCGTAGGCTTGTGCATTCTTCAATGACAAGGGATTCAAGATGAGAAGGGAGTAACGAGATTGATTGAAGGTTGATGCATCCCTGTATATTCAAGTGTCGCAACTTTCCTAAGCTCGATAAATCAGGTAGTTGTTCTAGTGATGTGTGATTATATATGTTCAACTCTTCTAGATTCAAAGGAAGCCCCGGAAGGGAGGACCCAAGACTTGTACAGTTATACAATGAAAGATATTCTAGGTTGAAAAGCTTAGAAAAGCTGAATGGTTTTGCCGAAGAGAGAATCTGTCCCTCGTCAGTAAGTGTTAAGCTTTGCAAAGAAGAGAAACATAGAATCATAGGCAGGCATAATCTTACATTACAACGCAGGTACAACTCACTTAACTTGTTCATATCTTTTGCTGAATCATGCAAACTGATTTCAGCTGTCTCCCCTGGGTGAAGACTTAAATCTTCAACTGAGGTAAGATTCCAGATACTTTCAGGCACAAATTTAAGCTTCTTGCAATCTCTAAAATCCAACCATTTTAACCGACCCAGCAGTCCAATAGAATCTGGCACTTGTTCAATTGCTGTGTCAGATGCATATAGCGTTTCTAAACATTGCATCTTCCCCAATTGCTCAGGCAATTGCTCCAGGTTTGAACACTGGTCCAGATCTAGTCGTTTAAGCAACTTGAGCTTACATATACTATTTGGAAGATTTCTAAGCTTTTTGCAATCGGACAAATACAGTACAACCAAATTGACGAGGCCCCCAAACGAATCTGGCAGTTGTTCAATTGCAGAATCACCTGCCTCAAAATACTCTAAGCCTTGCATGTTCCCAATATCTTGAGGTAACTTTCTAAGCTTCTTGCATCTGTTTAATACTAATCTAATCAATCCCTTTAATTGAGTAATTGAATCTGGCAGTTTCTCAATTGCGGTCCAACTTGCATCAATTTTCATCAAGGCCTTCATATCACCCAACGACTCAGGTAATCGTTTTAAACCACGGCAGTTCCTCAGATTCAAACAAGTCAGATAATTCATCTGTTTGATGGGCTGTTTCACACAACTAAAAAGTCAATAAAGCCCAAATATAAATTTCTACTTTGTAAATTAAATAACTCTTGGAGTATTTAGATTAAAAATTATAATAGAAGACCAAGTAATTAAAAATAAAATTAGCTAAAATAGTTATAGTCCTTTTGAATAGAATTTTAATAGTTAATTATTTTGTAAAGTAAATAACTCATCTGTTTGATACAAACAAGTCAGATAATTCATCTGTTTGATGGACTGTTCAAACAATTAAGTCATTAGCAAATATTCAAAATATATTAGTATTATCAATACATTTACGATACCAAATTTTCAATTAATTTCCTTTTCAATTTTTTTAACATACAAATTGGGTTAAATTGTTTTCCATGATAAAGTGTTTGAAAAACATATTTTTAGATATTTGAATTTCTTTTTCTATTTTTTTTAATAAAATCTTTAATTAGAATCTTTCTTCTAAATAGAAAAAAAAATTAACTAAAACAACTAAAAAATTACAAATGATAAATGAAAATAGAAATATATTAGGAGAGAAAGTACCGTTGGCCCCTTCCACAAAATCTTGAATTTGCTTGAAGGCATATCGAAGGAGACAAGTTTAGGTGGACAAAATGTAAAAGGTATATGCGTCCACGGACAAGAATGCCATGTAATTCACCGACTACGGGTTGTACATCAAAAAGATATTTCTCTGTTATACCATCCGTGTCATTCCTAATAACAGCTCTCAAGTTTGCCCACTTCTGTTTCTGTTTGCTGGGTTTGCATGTATACACAACCCAGAGTGCAAGACCTGAGAAGTTTGGCGGGACAAGAAAAGAGACTGTATGCCCACTGCTTTTATAGTTGAACCATTCTGCTACCTCTGTGTTTGGTAGATCAGCTTTAAATGGTCGTTTAACCTGTAACATAAAATCAAAATGTAAGTATATACAAGTGTGATTGTGTGTCATTGTGAGACCAACAGCAACAAACCTCAAGGAAACTCTGTTCCAAACTTCTTGATTTCAGATTGTTGCACCCGCGAAAACTCAATCGTTCCAATTCCTTCAACATTGACAGATCTGGTACATCTCGTAGGCTTGTGCATTTTTCAATGATAAGTAATATAAGATGAGAAGGGAGTAACGAAATTGATTGAAGGTTGATGCATCCCTTTATATTCAAGTGTACACACTTTCCTAAGCTCGATAAATCAGGTAGTTGTTCTAGTGACGTGTGATTATATATGTTCAAATTTCTTAAATTCAAAGGAAGTTCCGGAAGGGAGGACCCAAGACTTGTACAGTTATTCAGTGTAAGAGATCGTAGGTTGAAAAGCTTAGAAAGGCTGAATGGTATTGCCGAAGAGAGAACCGGTCCGTCGTCAGTAAGAGTTAACATTTGCAAAGAAGGGAAACATAAAATCATAGGCAGGCATAATCTTACATTACAAGTCAGGTTCAGATTCCATAACTTGTTCATATCTTTTACTGAATCAGGCAAACTGATTTCATCTGTCTCCCCTGGGTGAAGACTTAAATCTTCAACTGAGGTAAGATTCCAGATACTTGCAGGCACAAATTTAAGCTTCTTGCAATCTGTAAAATACAACCTTTTTAACTTACCCAGCAGTTCAATAGAATCTGGCAGTTGTTCAATTGCTGTGTTAGCTGCAGACAGGTATTCTAAAGATTGCATCTTCCCCAATTGCTCAGGCAATTGCTCCAGGTTTGAACAACAGCTCAAATATAGTCCCTTAAGCAACTTGAGCTTACATATACTATTTGGAAGATTTCTAAGCTTTTTGCAATAGGCCAAATCCAGTTCAACCAAATTGACGAGGCCCCCAAACGAATCTGGCAGTTGTTCAATTGCAGTTAAACGTGCATCAAAATACTCTAAGCCTTGCATATTCCCAATATCTTGAGGTAACTTTCTTAGCTTCTTGCATTTGTAAAATTTCAATGTAATCAACCCCTTTAATTTAGTAATTGAATCAGGCAGTTTCTCAATTGCGGTCCAACTTGCATCAATCTTCTTCAAGGCCTTCATATCACCCAACGAATCAGGTAATCGTTTTAAATCAGAGCATTTGCTCAGATTCAAACAAGTGAGATAATTCATCTGTTTGATGGGCTGTTTCACACAACTAAAAAGTCAATAAAGCCCAACTATAGATTTCTACTTTGTAAATTAAATAACTCTTGGAGTATTTAAATTAAAAATTATAATAAAAGGCCAAGTAATTAAAGCTAAAAATTACCTAAAATAGTTATTTTATTTTATTAATTGAAATTGTCCATGTTATTTTTGTAAAAGAAGGGGGCTTAGTTAGGTTAAATAGAAAAGGTAATTTATTTTAGTCATAAAAGATAATTAATTATTATTTTATTATTTTATTTTATTAAATATACTTGCCCGTAATATTTTCGAGAAAGAAAGTGTTTTAGTTGCAATAAATATAAAAAGTAACGTGTTTTTGTTAAAAAAGATAAATAATTTTTTAGTTGAAAGGGTAACAGATTAAATATTAGTAATAACTAATAATGATATTATTAATAAATAACTGAAAATCAAATTTTTAATATATATATATATATATTGATATAATAAAATTGATGGTATAAAATAATATAAGTAAATAAGTATAGATAGTGTTATAAATATAATTTTAAAATCTTAGTACACCAGACTTTGTCTCTCTGACTAACATGGCAACTTGGCCCATATTCGCATGTACCATTATACATACTCCCTCCATCTCATATTATGTGTCATGACTAGTCAACAGTCAAATTATTTAAATTTTGACTGCAAATTACGCTTAATATATATAATTAGATAATTTTTAAAATTAGTATCATTAAAAAATATATTTAATTCTCTTTCAAATGTATTTCTAGTTTTTTAAAAATAATACATAAAATTGTCGTAATTATCGATCAAAACTTGGTCAATTTGATCACATATTAGTCAACACAAGACACATAATATGAGATGGAGGGAGTATTATACATCTGTAAACTCGAAGAAGTCTGCAGGATTAAGGATTTTAATCGGGTTCAAAGGATGCTCCTCTTTTTTATCACCAGATTTTGTAATATTAAATAGGGAAAATTAATTCTAACGTCCTTAAATATAAATCCCTGAACTATAAATATAAATTTATAAGTAATTCAACTTTTGAGTTTTTCTCATCGGAGTCCTTCCGTTAAAATCATATTGACGCCGTTCCGAAAAACATTCTTGAAGGTCCGAAGAATCAAAGACAATTTTGAAAATTATTCCAGTTTTCAAACTTAAAGCTTGAGCAACCAAATCGCTCGTTTTTCAATACTCTATCCATCAATAACGTCAAAATCACTGAAAAATAATCTAATTAAAACCCTAGTTCCATTCAAAAATTAAAAGTTTTCCAAACAGAATTTTGATGGTTTAGATGGGTAGAGGATTGAAAAATGAGCGTTTTGGTTACTCAAACTTCGAATTTGGACATCAAAATCACCTTCAAAGTTGCCTTTGATTATCTGAAACTTTAAAAATATTCTTAAAAAATTTGTCACGTTACTGAAAAACTAACGGTATTACTTAGATTTTAACGGAAGGACCGCGATAGGAAAAAATCAAAAGTTGAATTACTTGTGAATTTACATTTATAGTTCAGGGACCTAGAAAAAAAATGCCTATAGTTCAGGGATGTTAGAATTAATTATCCCTATTAAATATTAATCCAAAATTATAAGAATTTTTAAGTAAGGGTAGTTTGGTAAAATCATCGTGTGCCAAAAAAGAGGTACGGACGACCAAACTTTCAATATTTCGTCTATTATATAATTGTATAGATTTTTTGTACATTAAATTGTCTATGAAATGTATATGATATACTAATTAATTTTTCGTAGTTTTCTTTATTAAACTTCAACAAATACTTTAAAAAAAAAATTAGAAGAGTTTAATTGAAATAGTGATGTATAAATATATATATTTTGTAAATATATTAAAGACCAGGAAAGAAATATAGAATACAGAATACTAACTGTTGTATTTACCTACCTTTGGTCCTTTCCATAATCTTTTGAATTTACCACCTGACATGTCAAAGGAGACGAGATCTTCTGGACAAAAGGTAGAAGACAAATACTTCCACGGACAATAATGCCACCTAATGCATCTTAATTTGGGAAGTAAATTTTCAAAACTTCCTGTAATATCATTTGCATCAATTATTTGAAGTAATCTCAAGTTGTGCATCCTTTGGAATATTACTGTACTCATTTGCTTGTTTGTGGAAGTTGTCAAGTCTAGTATAAGGCCTTCAACATTATTTTTTCCCTGATAAGTTCATCAATAATGAATGAAATATATAAAAACTGTGATCATGAAATATATCATAAATATTAAGAAAAGTTCCTGATAATGAATGTGAGTTGTTCATTTTAGCGTTTAATAGTATTTTCATTTGAATTGATTACCTCTGGATTTTGCAAGCTCTTCCAGGCATTTCCTCTCAAGAACAAGCGTGTAGTCTTCCCAAGTTCCCTTCCCATGTCTTGGATAAGATTATGCATCTGTAACGTATTATCTTCATCAATTGTCACTAGACATCTGTCCACTAGATTTTGAATTCCAACACCAGGAAAGAAATCACAAGATTTGAAAACATCAGTAGCCTCATCTTTGTCCTTTCCGACAAAGAAAGCAATATCGAGGAAAATTTTCTTCTGCGTCTCATCCTCTAATTCATCGTAGCTCAGTTGAAGGATTTTCTGTATATCATTCTCCGGGATTGCTTTAACTTTTTCAAGCTTTTCTTTCCAGAATGACTCATCCGTCCTACCCAGTAAAGATGACCCCAACACCTTAAGAGCTAATGGAAGACCACCGGCATGAGTTACAAAGTTTAGGGAGAGCTCCTTGAAACTTTCAGGCGGCACTGATTTTCTAAAAGCGTGATAGCTGAAAAGCTCCAAGGACTCAATTTCTCCTAGTGTCTTCACCATGTATGTATCAACTTCTGATATATCTGCTTTTAATTTATTTAGCAGATTTGCATCTCTTGTCGTGATGATAATTTTACTTCCAGCTGGAAACAAGTTGCCTATGCTCGCAAGCAATTCTGAATAGTTTGCACAGTCCAAATCATCCAGAACGATGAGAGCTCTCTTAGAATGAAGAATGTGTGTCAGTTTTCTAATTCCACTTTCAACATCAGGAATCTTATAATCCTTTTTTCGGAGAAGATCAATCAATAGTTGCTGAAGTAATTGAAGTAGAGAACTACCACCTTGTGAATGTTGTTTAACATTTACGCTAAAGCAGCTAATATCGAATTTGTTACAGTATCTGTTGTAGAAAGCTTTAGCAATTGTAGTCTTCCCAATTCCGCCCATCCCACAGATACCAATGGCACGTACAGCATCAGACTCCATGCTTAGTAATTGATATATTTCTTCGACAGCAGAATCTATCCCAAATAGATTTTTCTCTTGGTGTAACACAGTTGTAGATGCTCGTGATGCCACATCCCCTACAATTTTTTGAATGATTTCTGATTCTTTCCTGTTTTGAACAAAATTTAAAATTGTAACTTTTCTCTGTCACACGTTTGTAATAAATGCAAGAAGGAAACACAAATTCATTGAAGTAGGATTCCCTCCCCCCTCAAAACAGAGAGCTTAGTTTCTTATGATTAACTTGATATTAGAATATTCGCTTCCTAATTGTATAAAAACAATCATGATTAGGTAGATGGACTTATAATGACATTAGTAACCCCTGGACAACGAAGAAAAAAAATACTATTTCAATATTTAAAAATAAAGGGACATACTCATTCGCTTCTTTCCTGAGACGGTGTCCTGATAGTGCAGCAATTTCAGAAAGAGCTGATGTCCACTTCTCGATCATATCAACGGAATGACGCTTTCTATGGCCATTAAGAGCTTCCCTGAAACTCCCCTTCTGGTGTCGAACATCTGATGGATCAACATAGTAAAATACAGGAATCACCTGAATTTGTGTTGTCTTGCATTTAAGGATCTGTACGAGCTCATTAAGGCACCATGGCGAACGAGCATAGTTCTCCGAGAGAACAACGATGAAAATCTTCGATTGTTTAATTGCTTCAAGTAGTGCAGAAGAAATTTCTTGTCCCTTGTCAAGAGCAGGATCATCTCTGAAGGTAAGAATTCCTTGTTGATCCAAAGCAGAGTAAAGATGTGAAGTAAAGCCTCTGCGAGTGTCCTTTCCGTAAAAGCTCAAGAACACGTCCCACTTAGGCGGAGCTGAAGAAGAAGAGGAGGAACACGAAGAAGGGTCGGTTGGTTGGACATTACTAGTAATATCTTCGGAAGAATGCAGGTGCTTTTTCCTGGAAACGAAAACGAGACGTAAATGAACAATCCAGAGCGCAACACCTAAAAATCTATCTTCCAAGTCTGCAACCTCCCTGTTTGGAAGATTGGCTGTAAATGAAGAGAAGTTGTCTCGTCCTACCTGTAACATAAAAAGTGTTAATAGACTGATTAAAGATTGATTTTCTGTCATTGAGAGCGAAAAAAGGAGAGAGGCCAACACCAACCTGTAGGCTGTAGGGAACTTTGTTTCAAACTAAAAAAATTCAGATTGCGGTACTTAAGGAGGTTATTTCTTTCAACATCGACAGATCTGGTAGATTATGCAGGCTTGTGCATTTATGAGCTTCAAGTGATTGTAAACGAGGAGGAAGTGGCGGAAGTGATCGCAAGCTGATGTATTTCTCCATATACAATTTCTTCAATTATTTTAATCTGGATATATCGGGTAACTGTTGTAGTATTCAATGCGTACACAAATTTAGGACAGTAAGATTTGGAGGAAGTTCAGGAAAGGATCTGAGATTCGTACAATTTTCCAATGTAGGATATTGTAGTTCAAAAAGCTTAGAAAGGCTACACGATTTCATTGAGAGGCGAAACCCTGTCCCTCATCTCTAAGAGTCAACCTTTTTAAAGAAGAGAAACTGAGAATCACAGGGAGCCATATTCTTATATTACATCACAGACTCAAATATTCCAACTCTATATATTTGATCGTGATATGCAAGGGATGTAAGACTCCATATGCTATCCGGAAAATGTTTAAGCTTTTTTTAGTATAGATATGTTTATCGATTACTTATTAATAAGGTATAAGATGAAGCTCAGACCAAACGGGGAAATAATTAATTTTGCACACTGATTTTTGGTTCTTGAAGTGACAGCAGAGGCGGATCTAGGGGTTCAAAGGGGTCCTTCGCCTCCCCTAAATTCCTGATATATTTCAGATAGTATACATTCAATCTGTATTAGTAGTGTAGCTCAATCAGGAGAGCAACTAAACTTCAAACATAAGCAGAAAAGTCCGAATATTGAATATCTACCAAGTCTACAATGTATTTGTGGGCTGCTATTTGAAATCTTCCAAGTCCTGATGACATGTAGAGATACAAAGAACAAATGAATCTCTACATGTAAAGCTCCAAGAACCTCAAAGTACTCAACTAGTCTGCCTCTAATCGCCACTTTTTGAATCTTAAATGAGCAGGTACTGAAGGTATCATTTTATTAAGGAGAATTACATCCATGAACCGTAAATTCCACATCTTTGTTTTACTGGAAATATGACAAAAGATGGTGACTATTATCAAACAATGATTTAAACAAATAACACAGCTTACAGGCTCAATTTCTTGCTTCATTTTCTCTTTCAGCTTGAACTATAGAGCTACCACTTGATGGAATCTCACCAAGAAACTCTGATCTTAACTGCATCAGGAGCCTGCCCAGATAATTCATGCCTTCGCCTTCTCGGCCTCCTCCCCAGAAGAGATCATGAGGTGAAGCTTCTACTAGAACAGATCCCGATGTTGATAGCAGTATAGAATTTAAGTGCGGGTAAATCGAGAATTTATATTTCAAGGCCTTGTACATAATATCAACCTTCACATCTTCCCAGTCCGGTCTTACCTGCAGTACAAAAACAATAAAGATAGTTATATAGTAGATTAAAGTATATTCAACAACAGCACCTCATGTATTCTCAATTATCTTGATGGGATGATTATGTAATGAAAACATTGACGGCGTTTAGAAACAAGCTTTCTAAACTGTGTACATAAATGAATGATAAAGATTAGATGACAGATTTGTGGAACATATAACAAAAGCTGCAGCACTATATTGATATGTTGTCATTAGCTAGACGGCTAAAGGATGACTATTTCAAGCAACAAATAGTGGAGGATCTAATGTCTTGGTCACAAGACTTCAAAAAAAGAAATTGACTTGGTCACAAGTGCATCAGAAGCACCAAGGTCATATCAGTGCCACATGAGGCTGTTAAGTGGATGAAATAAAATAGGTCGTTAACCAAACACTAACCACAGATGAATAGGAAGTCCAAATTCTTGTCGAAAGATAACAGTCTGCATTTGTTATGTAAAACTTGTACCAGAAGGCCTCTAAGCTTTGGTACATTGGTATCATAAAGGAAGTTCCGGAAGGGAGGACCCCAGACTTGTACAGTTATTCAGTGTAAGAGATCGTAGGTTGAAAAGCTTAGAAAGGCTGAATGGTTTGGCCGAAGAGAGAATCGGTCCCTGATCAGTAAGAGTTAACCTTTCCAAAGAAGAGAAACATAAAATCATAGGCACGCATAATCTTACATTACAACGCAGTTTCAACTCTCTTAAATTGTTCATATTTTTTACTGAATCAGGTAAACTGATTTTACCCGTCTCCCCTGGGTTAAGAGTTAAATCTTCAACTGAGGTAAGATTCCAGATACTTTCAGGCACAAATTTAAGCTTCTTGCAATCTGTAAAATACAACGATTTTAACCTACCAAGCAGTCCAATAGAATCTGGCACTTGTTCAATTGCTGTGTAAGATGCATGCACCGTTTCTAAAGATTGCATGTTCCCCAATTGCTCAGGCAATTGCTCCAGGTTTGAAGAGGAGCTCAGATCTAGTACTTCAAGCAACTTGAGCTTACAGATACTATTTGGAAGATTTCTAAGCTTTTTGCAATAGGCCAAATACAGTTCAACCAAATTGACGAGGCCCCCAAACGAATCTGGCAGTTGTTCAATTGCAGAAAGACTTGCATCAAATATCTCTAAGCCTTCCATATTTCCAAAATCTTCAGGTAACTTTCTTAGCTTCTTGCAATTGTACAAATTTAAGTCAACCAATCCCTTCAACTGAGTAATTGAATCTGGCAGTTTTTCAATTGCGGTCCCACTTGCATCAATGTTCTTCAAGGCCTTCATATCACCCAACGACTCAGGTAATCGTTTTAAATTACGGCAGTTCCTCAGATCCAAACAAGTCAGATAATTCATCATGGGCTGTTCAAACAATTAAGTTAGCAACAAATATTCAAAATATATTAGTATTATCAATACATTTACGAAACAAGTTTTTCAATATCATTTCTTTTCATTTTTTTACATACAAATTGGGTTAAATTGTTTTTCATGATAAAGTGTTCGAGAAAACATATTTTTAGATATTTGAATTTCTTTTTCTATTTTTTAATAAAATATTTAATTAGAATCTTTCTTCTAAATAGAAAAAATAATTAACTAAAACAACTAAAAAATTACAAATAATAAATGAAAATAGAAATATATTAGGAGGGAATGTACCGTTGACCCCTTCCACAAAATCTTGAATTTACTTGAAGGCATATCAAAGAAGACCAGCTTAGGTGGACAAAATGTTGAAGGTATATGCGTCCACGGACAAGAATGCCATGTAATGCACCTCAAATTAGGAAATAAATTTTTAAAATTTCCTTTAATATCGGGTTCACCTATTATTTGAAGAAGCCTCAGTTTGGGCATTCTTTCAGCACTTGCTTGTCCATATCCGGAAGTCCTGAAATCTAAAATGAGACCTTCAATATCACTTTTTTCCTGATTTTGTCAATGGAGAAAAAAAAAACTTAAGTAAGACGATATAAAAGTTAAGAAATAAACGCTAAACGACCCAAATCTTTTTCTTATTTGTTTGAGCGATTATGACACACAAACCTTTCCGTCAATCATTCAATTTAGACATTGTTAAATCTAACATGTAACACTTTTTTGTCATAATCTAACATGTAACACTTAAGTTTTTTCTTAGGAAAATCACATATGTCACGATCACATAGATAATAAATCTAACATGAGATTTTTGGAAACCATCATGTAAAGGTTCACCAGTCTCTGTCTTGCACCCAGGGTATTAATTGAGAACAAAGGCATTGCATACAAAAAAGGAGATCACACTACTTTTTCTGTAATTACATAATTATAGATCCTAAGATACCAAGATAAGTTAACCCAACTCATTGCATTTTATTGCCAATTGTTATGTCATGTGATAATTAAGACTAAACATAACAGAGTTTGCATTTTAATTACCTCCAGATTTTGCAAATCATCCCATACATTTCCTCGCAAAATCAAGCGTGTCCGCCTTCCAAGTTTTCTTCCCATGTCTTGAATAAGATTATGCATCTGGAACTTATTATCTGTATCAATGGTCATTAGACATCTGTCCACTAGAACTGGTATGCCAACATCCGGATGGAAATCACAAGAATTGAATATCTGAACAGCCTCATCTTTGTTCTTTCCAACAAAGAAGAATGCAATATCAAGGAAGATTGTCTTCTCCGTCTCATCTTCTAATTCATCGTAGCTCAATCTAAGGATTTTATGTATGTCATTTTCTGGGATTTCTTTAACTTTTTCAAGTTTAGCTTTCCAAAACTCACAAGTCCTGCCGAGTAAAGACGAACCCAAAACCTTGAGAGCTAATGGAAGACCCCCGGCATAAGTTACAAAGCTCAGGGAGAGCTCCTTGAAATTTTCTGGTGGCACTGGTTTACGGAAAGCATGATAGCTAAAGAGCTCTAATGAATCAATCTGATCTAGTGGCGGCACCATGTACATATCTACTTTTGATGTATCCGCTTCAATTTTATTAAGCAAGTTTGTATCTCTTGTTGTAATGATAACTCTACTTCCAGCCGAAAACAAGTCACCTAGGCTTGCTAGCAATTCTGAATAGTTTGATTGGTCCAAATCATCCAGAATGACGAGAGCTTTCTTAAAATAAAGAATTTGCTTCAATTTGCTTATTCTACTTTCAACATCAAAAACCTTACAATCATTCTTTGCAAGGAGGTCGATCAAGAGTTGCTTGAGTAAAGGGAGTAAAGAACTACCGCCTTGTGAATAATGTCTAACATTTTCATTAAAGCAGCTAACATCAAATATGTGAGAATACTTGTCGTAGAAAGCTTTGGCAATTGTAGTTTTCCCAATTCCTCCCATACCACAAATACCAAGGACACGTACATCATTATGATCCATGTTTAGTTTTTTATATATCTGTTCAACAGCAGAATCTATCCCAAACAGATACTTTTCCTGGTGTGATACTGTTGTATAGGCCCTTGTTGCCACATTCCTCACAATATCTTGAATGGTGTCAGATTCATTCCTGTTTTTTATTCACAGAATTTTAATTCTATCAGATTCTTTTCTTAAAATTAGAAAGAAAAAATCCAGTACAGGACTTTAATTAGTTTCTTAGTCTCTGGTAAAATGCCTTGTTATCTATTTACCTAATGATCAAATACTTATTATCTTCGAAATTTCTGAAGTAGTTAGGTACTTGGATTGTAACTTGTTGACAACAAAAAGAATACTGTTTTAAAATTAAAATAATGAAGGGACGTACTTGTTTGCTTCTTTCCTGAGATGGTGTCCTGATAGCGCAGCAATTTCAGAAAGAGCTGATTTCCACTTTTCAATCATAGCAACAGAATGACGCCTCTTATGGCCATCAAGAGCTTCCCGAAAACTCCCTTTCTGGTAGCGAACATCTGTTGGATCAACATAGAAAAATACAGGAATCACCTGAAATTCTGTTGTCTTGCATTTAAGAATCTGTACAAGCTCATTAAGGCACCATGGCGAACGAGCATAATTCTCCGAGAGAACAATGATGAAAATCTTGGAATGTTTAATTGCTTCAAGCAGTCCAGATGAAATCTCTTGTCCCTTGTCAAGAGCAGGATCATCTCTAAAAGTAAGAATTCCTTGTTGATCCAAAGCAGAGTAAAGATGTGAAGTAAAGCCGTTGCGAGTGTCCTTTCCGTAAAAGCTCAAGAACACGTCCCACGTAGGCGGAGCTGAAGAAGAAGAGGAGGAACACGAAGAAGGGTCGGTTGGTTGGACATTACTAGTAATATCTTCGGAAGAATGCAGGTGCTTTTTCCTGGAAACGAAAACGATACGGATGATGATGGCAAGTATAGCAAGTAGAGGCAGAGCCCAAACTAAAACAACTAGTATTGAGGCATCCATAGGAAATTTACAGGGAAGATAACGAGTATGAACTCAACTTTTAAAGAGTTAATATGAGTAATTACATTGCATCTTCCATTCATTTTTCTGACTTTTCCTCATTTGAGACTTTTGTACCATGTCAATAATAAGACTTTTCCTCATTTGAGTTACAATTATTGCAGATAGACACTAATAAGTCTTGTTGGTGATAATTTAGAACACAATTATGTTGAATAGACAGATGAACAAGCCTCATAACAAAACAATTTACTTGAAAAAGATAAAATAATATTAATAACTGAAAAAGAAAATAAAAATGTTAAAAGAAATTGATAACCTGATGGTACAAAGGATCTGCTCTCTTCTCTACCTGCCATACCTGATGGTATGAAGGATCTGCTACTTCATGAAAAGAGAAAGTGACCCGCTAAAGAAAAGTGAGTCCGACCCGTTAAATCCAAAACTGACCCATCTACATAATTCACTCAAACAGTTCTTTTTAAACGGCGCAATTTGGATAATGGCATCGGTTCAGGGTTGCATTGTTTCGGATCTGGTCCAGTTTTGGATTATGATATATTTGAAAATTATTCGGGTCGAATCGGATAGATTCGGTTAGGGTCTAATTCGGATAAAATTTGAATTAATATCAGAAAAAATTTGGTTTGGATTAAATTCGGGTAAGATATTTTTGATTCATAATTTATTTATTTTTTCAATTTTTGAGACTTCAATATTTTTCTATTAAATGTAATACTTTTAATAGAATATAGTGTACTTTTAACAATGGTTGGATTCATATTTATGAGTACTTTAATATAATGAAATTTTTATATTTAATACTATTACCAAATTAAAGATTAACAATCAAAAGTGTGTATTGACAAACGTGTCAAATATAAATAGAAATGTTTTTAGGGACGGAGGGAGTACATATCTTTACTGTTTCGTTATAGGCCCGATCGCTATGTGGCATTATTCAGTGAATTTTTTTATGACCCTCTGAAGTGGAGGCCAAGTATACCGTTTGTTGAGCAGCTCTTGGTATTCAAGGAGCTGATTGATGAAGGGAAGGTAACACTGTTTAAATTTGCATCCGGTTATATATTTCTACCATAATGTTTTTGCAAGTTCATTGTATTATATAGCAAGCACTACAGTGTAGATTTATAGGAGAAACAAGTTAAACATTAAAATCTTACAAAACAAAGGAGCAAATATTGACTTAAATTATATGATTTCCTAAATATTTTTGATGAAGATCGAAGAATCGAGAAAATAAATATATTGTTATGATATTATTGCATGACTCTTAACTTTCTAGATGTCCTTTGACCTTTCACCTTTACCCCATTAATTGACACAAACTCTTGGCTTTTCACTTCAAGTAACCTATGTTTTAGAAGCCACATTATCTTGTGACATCAATAAACATTAAATCTTAAGTTCTTTCTTACTCTCTCTACTTTTATATTATATAACACGTTATTAGCACGAAAACTAAGAAGATCTGTCATCAACCGGGTGTGACAAAAAGAGAAGTTGGTTTAGCAGATTACAAGAGTTTCTTTATAACACAAGTACAAGGTGATCATTACTTCTGGTCTCTGCATAAGGTACCATTACTTACCATCTTTTGTAACACCATAGACTACTGATATATTATGCAGGTTTGTAATTTTATTTGTGAATTAGAATGATTGATTAACGAAAATGTACTTGTCATAATATATTATTATTCCATGTTATTTTATTTTGTGGCAATATAATATATTAGTATATATTCTTTTGTACTGGTGTATATTAAGGATGTGGAGCACAAGTAATCAAATTATTTTAAAAGCAGTATCTTTCTATATTCTTAATGATAACATAATTTAGTACTCTTAATTACTTTGATCTCTTAAAAAAAGGGAGAATAGATATATTATAGCCTTGTTACTCATGAGTTTTAAAGTCACCATGAAAATTTGAGGACACATGTAATATGTCTTCTTGATGTAATTTCCGGTTAATGACAAGTGGAGGTTGTTCCTTGCTATAAGGACATAAACCTCTGTATTTGGATCTAAGACATTTTCTTAGTGAAATCCATGTAGAAATAAGAGTAAGAATACTTATTTGTATAAGAGTTGTTTTAGTTTTAGCTGAGAAGCATAGTGTGAAATTTCTGCAATGTTCAGGGGCTGAGGTTGGAAGCTTAGGACCTGATGGTATGCTGAAAACGTTTCTGCAATGTTCAGGGCCTGAGGTTGGAAGCTCAGGACCTGATGGTATGCTGAAAACGTTTCTGCAATGTTCAGGGCCTGAGGCTAGGTGTTCAGGTCCTGAGGTGCTGAAAAATTTTGGTTTGTTCAGGGCCTGAACTGGAAGCCAATTGTTAAAACTATATAAACATGTTTTGTATAAATAAGTATATTATATATTAATATTTGAGCGAGGATTGCTTGTTTTCTTTGATCGTATTATGTGCAAGGTATATTTGCTAATTTTCTAGACTTATACATGTTTATTGGATAATTAATAGAATTTTATTATTTATTAGGGATAATGTCCAATCTTACAAAACTAGAGTTTACCGCACTTGATGTTACCGGAAAAAATTACTTGACATGGATTTTGGATGCGGAAATCCACCTCAATGCTATGGGCCTCAGTGACACAATAAAGGAAGGAAATAAGGCCTCCGAACAAGATAAAGCAAAGGCCATGATATTTCTCCGCCATCATCTTGATGAAGGATTGAAAACATAATATTTGGTTATTAAAAATCTAACAACCCTTTGGAAAAATCTGAAAGAAAGATATGATCACCAGAAAACTATCATACTTCCTAAGGCTCGCTATGATTGGCTACACTTGAGGTTGCAAGATTTTAAAAGTGTAAGCGAGTATAACTCTGCAATGTTTAAGATTACTTCTCAGTTGAAATTATGTGGTGAAAATATATCTGATAATGATATGTTGGAAAAGACCTACTCCACTTTCCATGCCAATAATATGCTCCTACAGCAGCAATATCGTGAACGAGGATTCACAAAATATTTTGAGCTTATATCTGTATTACTTCTTGCTGAGCAAAATAATGAACTTTTGATGAAAAATCATCAAGCTCGTCCAACTGATTCGACACCATTCCCTGAAGTGAATGTTGTGACTAGTAATGAATTTGGACGAAATAATCAATTTGGGCGTGGACATGGACGTGGGCGTGGATATGGTTTTGGACGTGGGCGTGGATATGATTTTGGACGTGGGCGTGCCTGTGGATGTGGACGTGGTTTTGGACGTGGTCGAGGTCATGATCACCAAAAATTCTCAAATTTTAAGAAAACTCACCACCAGAAGTGGTCAAAAAATGAGGAAAAGTCCAAAGGAAGTACAATGGATAAAAAGGTTGAAAGCACTTGTCATCGTTGTGGGATGAAAGGCCATTGGAGTCGTACCTCCAAACACCTTGTTAATCTTTATCAAGCTTCTTTGAAAGGCGTGGAGACTAATTTTACTGAACAACGTGATCCTTTGGGCATTGCCCATTTTGAAGCACACCTTGGAGGAGGAAATCAAATTGATACATTCAACTCCACTCATATGGAAGTAGCTGATTTTTTTGGAGATGGAAATGTGGAGATGGTCATACTTGGTGATGATAACACTGATAATAATTAGAATATTAAGGCCTTGTCTTGTTAAGCTTTTATGTATTTATTTGAATTCTAAGCATTATGTTTGAACTTTTATTATCATTATATGTTTCTTATCTTATCATCAATGAAATGTTTGAGATATTACATTCCTAATTTTCATATTATTTTTGTGAAGAAATATGGCCAGCAGCCTCACTTCATGTGTTATAAAAGATGACGAGTCACTTTGTTTAGCGGATAGTGCAACAACACACACAATATTGAAAAATTGAAAATATTTTTTGCATCTAATACTAGCTAAAGTTGATGTTAACACCATATCTGTTGCATCAGATCTTATTGAGGGCTCCGAAAGAGCAAACATAGTGTTACCTAATGGTACACAATTAACTATCGATGATGCAATATTTTCTTCCAGATCAAAAAGAAATGTTTTAAGTTTTAAAGATATACGTAAAAATGGTTATCACATTGAAACAACAAATGAAATGATGAAGAATATTTATATATTACATCAGTTGTTTCAGGGGTAAATAAATTAATGGAAAAGCTCCCCTCATATAAATCTGGATTGTATTACACCTTTATAAATCCAGTTGAGTCACATATGGTGATAAACAAGAAATTATCGGACCCGACTAAGTTCATTACATCGCATGATCGTTTAGGCCATCCGGGTTCAACAATGATGCGAAGAATCTGTAACCTACTCAGCATTCCTACAGAGTCTGGTACTTCTTCAATTGCTGTAGAAGATGCATCTTCCCCAACTGCTCAGGCAATCGCTCCAGCTTTGAACTGCCACTCAGTCGTAGAATTTTTAGCAACTTCAGCTTCCATATGCTATTTGAAAGACTCATAAGGTTTTGGCAATTAGACAACTGCAGATCAACCAAATTAAACAGGTGACCAAACGAATCAGGCAGTTGTTCAATTGCACTACTGCTTGCATCAAACGACCTTAAGCCTTCCATTTCACCAAACTGCTCAGGTAACTTTCTCAGCTTCTTGCAATTGATCAATTTTAACTCAACCAATTACAATAGGTGGGCAACTGAATCTGTCAGTTGCTCAATTGCAGTATAACTTGCATCAAGCACTTTTAAGCCTTTTAAATTACCCAATTGCTCTGGAAATCTTTTAAGGCTGTGGCAACCACGAAGATCCAAATCGCCCAATTTAGTTAATTGTGCAACTGTCTCCGGTAATTCTCTCAAATGGCCACACTCATTTAAATCCAAATGACACAACTGACTCAACTGTTCAATTGATGGGTGAACTTTTAGCAAGTTCCTACAACCACGAAACAGTAACTTCTCAACTAATTTTGAATCTCTAAAGTTATGGGTTAAAATGTTTATACTTGTCTCAAAGATACATAGTTGTGTTATTAAATGATAAATTTTTTAAAAAAATATCATATCATATCATATGATAATTAAAGGTGATTGACATAAGGTTAAGATATGAACCAAAGTTTAAAATGATAGACTTGGAAAAAGGTTTACCAGCCATTGTCTTGATGGACTTGGTGACACAAGCTCTGGTGATGCTTGTAATAATGGTCAACAAAGATATTCTAATATTGCGCACGGGAAGAAAATCACATTACTGTATTTAATAATAGATCTTAAGATACCATGATCAATTTATTAACTCAAACCATTGCATTTTATTGCAAGCAAGGTTATCACGGAGCCAAGTCGACCTTCGACGCCCGAGTACCTTCGTGAAGACTAGTCGACAAGTCGCCCAATTAGTCATAAAAAGTCAACAAAGTGTTCATTATACATATAATTACTAGATTTTATATATCATATAACTGAGCACGTTAGTTTTATAATTTAAATAAAAAATAACAGAATAATAAGTTCAAAACAAGCATGGTACACCACACTTATGGTTATGAAGGCCCCAAGTCGGGTTACGAAACTCTTGGGCGACCTTCACGTCAACTAGTCGACGACAAATCGGGCTTCGAGATTCCCGGCACCGGGATACCTTTGCGTCGACTAGTCGGCAACTACTCGTCTTCGTGATAACAATGATTGCAAGTGTTATGTCAAGTAATAATCTAGACGAACTATAATAGTAGTATTTGCATTTTGATTACCTCTGCATTTTGCAAATCCTTCCAAGCATTTCCTCGCAAGAACAAGCGTGTGGTCTTCCCAAGCTCCCTTCCCATGTCTGTGATAAGATTATGCATCTGAAACCTATTACATTCGTCAATTGTCAGTAAACATCTGTCCACTAGATTTGGTATTCCAACCCTGGGAAAGAAATCACAGGATTTGAATACATCAGTAGCCTCGTCTTTGTCCTTTCCGATGAAGAAGAATGCAATATCGAGAAAAATTGCCTTCTGCGTCTCATCTTCTAATCCATCGTAGCTCAGTTGAAGGATTATCTGTATATCATTCTCCGGAATTGCTCTGACTTTTTCAAGCTTGTCTTTCCAGAACGACTCATGACTCCTACCGAGCAAAGATGAACCCAACACTTTAAGTGCTAATGGAAGACCGCCAGCATGAGTTACAAAGCTTAGAGAGAGCTCCGTGAAACTTTCAGGGGGCACTGGTTTTCTAAATGCATGGTAGCTAAAGAGTTCCAATGACTCAATATGTCCTAGGGTCTTCACCATGTAGGGATCAAATTCTGATATATCCGCTTTTAATTTATTCAGCAGATTTGCATCTCTTGTCGTAATAATAATTTTACTTCCAGATGAAAAGAAATTGCCAAGGCTTGCTAGCAATTCTGAATAGTTTGATTGGTCCAAATCATCCAGAACAATGAGAGCTTTCTTAGAATGAAGAATTTGTTTCAATTTTCTTATTTTACTTTCAAAATCGATAACCTTGTAACTGTTCTTTCTGAGAAGATCAACTAAGAGTTGCTCAAGTGGGAAGTAGAGGACTAACTCCATGTGAGTACTGTTCAACATTTTCACAGAAGCAGCTGATTTTAAATTTGTTGACATTTTCAAGTTGTGATCCTGCTGCAAACGCCCGTTTTGCCACATTCCCCACAATTTTTTGAATGATGTCTGCTTCATCCCTGTCATAGTTCAGAACTAGGATTTTATCAGTTTAAATAAACATTATGTCCTATCATCCACCCTCCAGGAAACTGAAGAGGACAGGAATCTCATTCACATGCTTGAATAAACAATTGTAATCAACCATAAGCAACAAATAAAATGTAAGGAGAAAACACAATTTCATTGAATTAGGGAAAAGAAAGTCCAGCCTTTTATTTTCGTGGTGAAAATGTTTATTATCAATGTACTTGATGCATATAATAAAATTCTAACGATCTTAAAAAAAAATTTGAGTAGCTACATAGATATCAATGACATAGTAAATAATGCAACAGAAATCACCATTTCAAAAATTAAAATAAAGAGACATACTCATTTGCTTCTTTTCTCAGATGGTGTCCTGTAAGCTTAGCAATTTCAGAAAGAGAGGACTTCCACTTCACAATCATTTCAGAGGAACAACGCTTTTTATGGCAATCAAGAGCTTTCCCAAAACTCCCTTTCTGGTGCCGAACATCTGATGGATCGACATAGTAAAAAACAGGAACAACCTGATTTATTGTTCTATCACACTTAAGGATCTCCGCAAGCTCGTCAAGACACCATCGGGAACGAGCATAGTTCTCCGAGAGAACAACGATAAACATATTTGAATTTCTAATTGCGTCAAGTAGAGTGGGTGAAATTTCTTGGCCCTTTTCAAGTGCATGATCATCTTTGAAGGTTCGAATACCAGCTTGATTTAAAGCAGAGTAAAGATGTGAAGTAAAGTTATTGCGAGTATCCTTGCCATGAAAGCTAAGGAAGACATCCCATGTAAGTGGAGATGAAGAAGAGGTTGAAGAACAATAAGGGTCAGCTGACTGGAGATTACTAGTGGTATCCTTGGAAGATGGACGGTGCTTCTTAATGGAAACGTTACGGATGATGATGGCAAGTATAGTGAGCACTAGCACAGCCAAAGTTAAAACTACTTGTTTTGAAATTTCCATGAATAAAGGATAGTGCTTCTTAAGACAATATGATCGGATGATGTTGAGAATGAACTAAACCTTACTAACTAATGAAAATTTATAGTCAACTTCTACCACATTTTAGAACTGCAACTGCACTACATGAAGGTGTATGTGTCTTTTTAGTAAAAAATCTGCAAGTTGAATGATAAAACAAACACAAATGACAAAACATATAAGCTCATGAAGGTGGCTATGATTTAGTATGGAGTGAAGTTAAGCAGGTTAGGTGATTTTAGACTCGACTTCTACCCCACTTCAAAATATTAATATAAGCTGCCAATTAGAATTTGAAAGCAAACACAAGTGACAAACTATAATGACCTTGATAATCTTTGGCACTAGCATTAATTATTCATATAGGCTGTGCTCAAAGCCAGCATTCATAATAAAATATTCATTGCGTTAAATCTATTAAAATTACATAGGACATAACAGGTACTCCCTCCGTCCCTAAAAACGTTTCCTATTTGTATTTGACACGTTTGTCAATGCACACTTTTGATTGTTAATATCTTTTGATTGTTTCGTTTATTATATAATAATATAGATAGTATAGATTTTTTGTACATTAAATTGTCTATAAAATGTATATGATATACTAATTAATTTTTAGTAGTTTTCTTTTTAAAACTTCAACAAGAAATTATTTTTTTAAAAAAATAAGAAGAGTTTAATTGAAATAGTGATGTATAACTATATATATTTTGTAAATATATTAAAGACCATGAAAGAAATGTATAATACTAACCGTTGTATTTACCTCCCTTTACCTTTGGTCCTTTCCATAATCTTTTAAATTTACCACCTGGCATGTCAAAGGAGACGAGATCTTCTGGACAAAAAGTAGAAGGCAAACACGTCCTGTAAATTTTAATTATCATGCCACCTAATGCATCTTAATTTGGGAAGTAAATTTTCAAAACTTCCTGTAATATCATTTGCATCAATTATTTGAAGTAATCTCAAGTTGTGCATCCTTTGGAATATTACTGTACTCATTTGCTTGTTTGTGGAAGTTGTCAAGTCTAGTATAAGGCCTTCAACATTATTTTTTCCCTGGTAATTTCATCAATAATAAAATTTATAAAAACTGTGATCATAAAACATATCATAAATCTTATGAAAAGTATCTGGTAATTAATGTGGGTTGTTCATTTTAGCATTTATAAAAACCGGATACAAAAGAATAGTATTTTCATTTGAATTGATTACCTCTGGATTTTGCAAGCTCTTCCAAGCATTTCCTCTCAGGAACAAACGTGTAGTCTTCCCAAGTTCCTTTCCCATGTCTTGTATAAGATTATGCATCTGAAACCTATTACTTTCGTCAATTGTCACTAGACATCTATCCACTAGATTTTGGATTCCAACACCAGGAAAGAAATCACAAGATTTGAAAATATCAGTAGCCTCATCTTTGTCCTTTCCGACAAAGAAGAAAGCAATATCGAGGAAAATTTTCTTCTGCGTCTCATCCTCTAATTCATCATAGCTCAGTTGAAGGATTTTCTGTATATCATTCTCCGGGATTGCTTTTACTTTTGCAAGCTTGTCTTTCCAGAATGACACATCAGTCCTACCCAGTAAAGATGACCCCAACACCTTAAGAGCTAATGGAAGACCACCGGCATGAGTTACAAAGTTTAGGGAGAGCTCTGCGAAACTTTCAGGCGGCACTAGCTTTCTAAAAGCGTGATAGCTGAAAAGCTCCAAGGACTCAGTTTCTCCTAGTGTCTTCACCATGTATGTATCAACTTCTGATATATCTGCTTTTAATTTATTTAGCAGATTTGCATCTCTTGTCGTGATGATAATTTTACTTCCAGCTGGAAACAAGTTGCCTATGCTCGCAAGCAATTCTGAATAGTTTGCACAGTCCAAATCATCCAGAACGATGAGAGCTCTCTTAGAATGAATAACGTGTGTCAATTTTCTAATTCCACTTTCAACATCAGGAATCTTATAATCCTTTTTTCGGAGAAGATCAATCAATAGTTGCTGAAGTAATTGAAGTAGAGAACTACCACCTTGTGAATGTTGTTTAACATTTACGCTAAAGCAGCTAATATCGAATTTGTTACGGTATCTGTTGTAGAAAGCTTTAGCAATTGTAGTCTTCCCAATTCCGCCCATCCCACAGATACCAATGGCACGTACAGCATCAGACTCCATGCTTAGTAATTGATATATTTCTTCGACAGCAGAATCTATCCCAAATAGATTTTTCTCTTGGTGTAACACAGTTGTAGATGCTCGTGATGCCACATCCCCTACAATTTTTTGAATGGTTTCTGATTCTTTCCTGTTTTGAACAAAATTTAAAATTGTAACTTTTCTCTGTCGCACGTTTGTAATAAAAGCAACTTGTTTAGAGGTATCCATCGGAAAATTTGCAGGGAAAATAATGAAATACCTGCACGCGTTTCTGAGTCCTGTCCATTTTTCAGACTTTTCTACCATGTGTAGTGTCCGAGTAAATTTTATGTGGAAGAGAATTGAGAGAAGAAAATGGTAGGGTCTGTACTATTATTGCAGAGAGACACTAATAAGTCTTATTGGTCCAGCACACTGAAATAGATATTTATGTTATATTATTACATGTATTAAATATTAAATGATAAATAATGAAATTTAGTGAGTTGGAATATCATTTTGTATTCCAACTCCAACAACCATCATGTACTTATCTCTTAATGTACCTCAAAATCTATGTTCTTTCAAACTGTTTGTTTGATTTTTGTTTAATAGGAACTGATTCTCGCATATTAAATAAAGATCGTTATTTTAAAGATTGGGATTTTATTTTTTCTTTTTTCTTTCTTTTTTTTCGAAGATATTTTTCGTGAATGGGACAATTTTACTTTTCGTGAATATTTTTTGCTGAAAGCAAAATGTGCTATCAACAAAAAAATGTTCGTGAAAAGAGAAAAAATATTGCGTTAGCAAAAAAAATGAAGTCCTACATTACTCTAGACCAAAAAATGAGCATGGTAAGGACTTAAGTTCACATCTTAGTAAATTCCAACTTCATATTCTACATCAAACTGATTAATTACAACATAATAAAGATAAAATTATTATGCAAGATTCACACATCCAACAATTCGAAACGCACTCAGTAGTGCAACAGAATCTAGTAATTCTTCGATTTCTGTAGACGATGCATTAAAGCTCTTCTAAACATTGCCCTTCCCAGTTTATGGGGAAGAGGCTTCAGGTCGCGACAGCATCGCATATTCAACCAACTTCAACCTCTGCATGCTACGTGGATGAGATTTAAGGTTTTTGCAGTTCTTCAAATTCAGATCAACCAAATTAAACAAGTCTTCGAATGATTCAAGTAGTTGTTCAATTCCTCTACGACATGCATCAAATATCCTCTAGGATTCTATATAAGAAGTATAAGAGTAATGTTGGAATAAAAAAGAACTCTAAATATTATATCATTTAGTTATTTTATGACAAACACAACCTATTTTTGTCTCGAACCCTTTTACCTTTGTCCTATCTCTAAGTTGTATCCATTAAATCCAAAAAAAGACCAATATAATCAACTTAAATATTTTATAGAAATTATCAAAAATACTAAAAATTTTAAGTATTTTTACGATTTTACCATATTCTGAAAAAAAATTTACAAGAATGTTGAATCAACCAAAATCAAGTAAACATGCAATAAGTTAAATCGAGTTTTTTTCATTGCATTTCAGGTTGTACTATGTTGTAGAAACTCGTTGAATGTTGTTGAAAATCGTATTTTTGCAAAAGAAAATCTAAAAATAGTATTTTTGCAAATAAAAAGGTACTTTTACATTTTTTTATAGAAAATGACAGTATTTTTATAAAAATATATTTTAGTACTTGCTCAATATTTTATTGACAAAACTCAAAAAGTAATTTACTCTATAATCATCATTTTGTATTTCAATTTCAACAATGATCATGTGCTTATTTCACATTATTAAAACATAATAAATTGGAAAGCTGGTGGACAATAAAGAAGGAAAGAGAAAATAAGTCAAAAAAGGAGGTGGAATGAATTTTTTGATGATAAAAATAATAAATAGCTTAAAACTCGCGTGGCAAGGATTTTTTTTTTATATTATATAGGAGTAACTTTTAAAAAAATTTAATTTGAATTAAAATCTTAATTTTACTCAATTAAATTTTTAAAAAAATATAATTTAATAATAAATATATTAATACCCATATATGTATGTTCATGATTTTTTTAATAATAGATATTTGAAAAAAAAAATAATGACGCTTATTGAACGATATAGGTTTATTGATATTTATATACCTTTTTACAAAAAAATAATTATATTTTAATTAAAAAGTAAATTTTTATTTTGGATCAATGATATATATATATAATGCTTATTTAAAATTAAAAATGGCTCTCTACAACAACGGCTCTTTGGGTGCAAGCAACGGGAGGAAAATTCAAACCAACCAAACTCAAAAGGATGGATCTATGGTGGGTAGGAAGGTTCCCAGGAGGAGGCAGCTGGCAAGTATAGGAGTGATATTGGGGAGTAGATGCTTAAAGAATTTGTTTGGGCTTACAAGGATTTGTTGGACAAGAAGACTAGTACCAATTTCTTCAGAGGGGACAAGCAAGTTGTGACGGAGGCTCTTAACCAAATTCACGGGAGAAGTTTAAAGGCTAGGGGTGGCTTGAGCTGGAAAGAGAAGGGAAAGTTGTAGAGGCTTTGAAGGAGGAGAAGAGAACAGAGAATAGCAAGACCTATGCTCAAACATTGAAGAAGGAGGATTGCATTGAAAACAATAAGGAGGATAGTGAAGAGCGGGAGTGGAAAGTGGTCCAGAAAAGAAGAAATAAGAGTAAGGTTTCATTATCTTCAAGCTTTACGATTTTTCCTAGGAAGAGAGACAAAAATGGTAAAAGATTTGGTTTTGTCAAAACTACTTCTGAATTGGAGGCAGGAACAATAATTCCAAATGCAAAGGAAAAAAAGGAGCTTAGGTTCGCAGATTAAAATGAGTCTTAATGGGAAGCAAAGGTTTGGAGGCTGAAACTCAAGATTTGGTAATATGAATAACTCTACTACTTCTGAATTGGAGGCAGGAACAATAATTCCAAATGCAAAGGAAAAAAAGGAGCTTAGGTTCGCAGATAAAAATGAGTCTTAATGGGAAGCAAAGGTTTGGAGGCCGAAACTCAAGATTTGGTAATATGAATAACTCTAAGGTCTCTTTGGATAGGCATAAGGATTTGGGGGTAGAGCAAAGCAACAGTAAAAAAAAGGCCGGTGGAAATTAAGGGTAATAGCAGTAATAAGCATGAGGGGATAAGTAAGGACTTGGGTACAGAGATGTTTGAATATATTGAAGCTGTGGTAGATAAAGATATTGAGGAAGGCTTGTTTGATACTAAAGTCTGAAAGAGATATGTCCTAAGTCCAATCATGTATGAGGATTTAGGAATAACTTTTATGTAATCTGTTTTGATTTCATTGATATTAATAAAAGACTTGTTTTGTTTTTATTGCGGGTAGAGCTGGCCACTTGTGCGGTCCGTGCGTGCCGGGCCGGGTCGCACACGGGTTGAACACTCGGAAACATAACACTGAACCGGCCTGTTAATGAGCGAACCGGGCTCGGGCCGGGCTCGAGTTAAAGAAACTGAAGTCGTGATCGTCCAGGCGAATAACCGCGTACGAAACCCGCGGGCTTGTGCGGTTTACCGGGCTCGGGCTGCGTGCTCTGTACCGCTAGACTTCTTTTCCATTCTGCTACTTGATAATATATTATAAGTATTAATATATTTTTAGTCAGGAGACACAGTCACACATGACATGAGTGTAGTGTTAGTGTAGGCTGTACATTGAAAATAATTAATTACCAATATTTGTGTTTTTTAATTTTTCTTTAATTTTTCTGCTATCCCGCTGTTCTGCATAGCAAATAATTCGGACTTTGTGTTTTTAAAATTTTCTGTTAAATAATATATTTCATATTTCATAATTACTTCAATTGTTTTTATTTGGTAAAATAATAATTTTATTATTTTAATTTTTTGGATTGAAAGAAGACGGCACCTCATATAAATTTTATGAATTTAAAAATATTACAAATATTATAAATGAATAAAAACAGAGATTATGTATATGAATTACAGAGAGAAACAAAACAACTAAACAAATGTGCACTCTACTAAACAAAACAACCCGCGGGCTCGGGCGGGCTGTGCGAGTTGCCTGGTCCGTGCGGCTCGTGCGGGCTTGGCTTCGTGCGGGCTCGTGCGGGCTCGAGCGGTCCCGGGTTATTAAAATGAATTTCGTACTCGGTTCGTACAGTTTAGCGAGTTGGGCGGGTTTAAACCGGCCCGGTTCGGTCCGAATTTTCTCCGGTTTCGATACGAGCCGGTCCCGAATGAGCGGTTCGAACCCGCCCATTTGGCCGGCTCTAATTGCGGGCGATACCTATTTAAATGTTTAAATAAGATATATCACAGTTTAGAGTAAAACTTTTTATGGATTGTGAT
The DNA here is from genome assembly GCF_009905375.1 of Apium graveolens. NCBI lineage: Eukaryota > Viridiplantae > Streptophyta > Magnoliopsida > Apiales > Apiaceae > Apium > Apium graveolens. The sequence goes on from NC_133650.1 coordinate 308,949,017, forward strand.
GAGATCATAATAATGAGACCTAAAAGATGATAACTCTAAACTTAAATAGTTCCTGGTCGTAGGATTACTAACTGGTAATTAATAATCCGCAAAGATCGGTACATACTATGTTTGCTTCATTATGAAGGATGTCTGTTCTCATAGACATTTGTGTGGTGACACTATAGCTAGTATGTAGGTGCTTATTATAGAATAAGTTCACTGAACATGACTCACACAGCTGAACAACTGATGAAGTTCACTCACGTGTCAGCAGTTGTTCACATAGTGATAGTTGTACAAGTATCCTTAGACTGGAGGTCATCATAGTCATCTTGTGTACACTGAACTATGCTTTGGTTTAGTTCTTAGTCTCAAGGGACAATTATAAGGGCTCTACTGGGTATAGAAATTTGTACACGAAGATAGTGTATGATCAATAAAGGATCTACCCCTTCCAGTGTAGGAAGAGAATGTTCAATGTTGATCCACTTATGTTAGTTCAAGAATCTCTGGACAGAGTGAATGAAATTAGAAAGAAGTTTCTAATTTACATTAAATAGAACTAAGCATAGTGATTGGGAAAGCAAGTGATTAAATAAGATAGGCTTGACACAAGTTCCATGCCTTGTATTTAATCGTGACATTGCAGGATAGAAGGAATTAATTGTACGGTAACTACTCACTGAATAGGTTCTTGGTATTCTAAGTAGTGAATTCGTATTATCCGGATAGTCGCGATATGCTGAGAAGTATCCCTCACGATGTAGAATAAATATGATTAATTAATTAATCATATTTAATGAATTAGATAATTTATATAAATAATGATAAAATAGTTTTATTATTATTTATTTCTACTACCAGCTTAATATTGAACCTACAGGGTCACACCATAAAAGAGAATGATTTAATGGTGGAGAAATTAATTAATAATGGCTGATAATTATTTATTTATGAAATAAATAATTAATTGGTAAATTTAATAATTGATTAAATAAGATTTAATTGATTATAAATTAATTAAGAAAAAGTTCTTAATATTATTAATTAAGAATTTAATTTTTGGAAATTAAATCAAGTGAGAGAATTATTTCTAAAGTGTTTAGAAAAAGGATTAATAATTAAAAGGTGTTTTAATTATTAGTGAGAATAATAAAGGGTTAATAATAATAATATTTTATGGGAAAATTTTCAGCTGAAAATTTTGCCTATAAATATACTATTATAGACCCTATTTTTTGCCTCAACCAAAAAGATTTACAAAACTCTAATTCTCTCCATCTCCTCCTCCTTCATTACATCGTTTTCTTGGTGGATATCGGTGGAGTGCTTCACACTTGAGGAGCAGTTGCTAAGGATCTTCGCTCGTGGTTCTTGGATCGCTATTAAAGACCTCCATCTTTCCATTAATGTAAAGCTTCTTAAGGTAAACATACTGAACTACGAATTAAATATTATTTTTCGCATGGATCCTGCGGAGGGTTTTGGTTTTTTTTAAGATTTAAGTTTACGTTTTCTCTGCGTTTATGTGCTAAAAACCCTTCAATGGCATCAGAGCTACTTGCGAAAAGTTTTTAATTCGTTTATGTGTTTAACTGTTTTCGATATATGAGCATGTACGTGATTCGCCATAATTTGATGTTGATATAATATGCTTATATATGTATGGTTTTGAATATATGATATTCATGTGAGTTGTATAATCATAAGATGATTATGTAATCTGTATATATACTGATATATACATGATTAATGTTTGTTCTAATTATGAGAATCATATTAGATACGGATTCTGAATTGGCTGCTGCAGATTTGCTGAAATCTGGGTCTGGTGTCCGATTTACGCAAACGAATACCCTATTCCATAGGTAAACGAGCGTCTGAACAAAACAGATAGCTAAAGCTATCAACGACTCGTCTATAAGGCGTTTGACGTCGTTTACTGCCCGTAAACAGTGATTCTTGTTTTTCTGATTTGATTCTGATTTTTGTCATATTTTTTTTATGATTAGATCATGGATAATATGATATGTTAAGATCAGATTATGTGTTTTAACATGCTTTTATGTGTTGTATGAACATGGTGGATGGTTATGGCCTTTCGACCTTAGTGTAATGGTTTTGGTTTTGGTTTTAAATACGACTTGCATGTCGTCAATCTTTGTAATCATAAATCTCGAATGTAACTCGAGTTATTCTTGTAAGTTCATTAGATTAGTTTTACTTTCAATCTATGTAATGTAATTGAAGACTCAAGAAGGCTATCCAATGGAGGTGATACAAAGAAGAAGACGAGGCATACAAGAAGTCTAAACAAAGAAGAAGACTTATGTAATAACTAGTTGTATTTATTTCCATCACCATATTAGATTGACCTTGAACTTTATCAGGAGCTTGATAAAGATCACATAGGATGGGGCCATAACCAAACACATTTACTTTATTGCACTTTACATTTACTTGTTTATTTAATTTTATATATGAGATATATGCCTATGTTTACCATACGATGATAGATTTAGGTGAACTTAAATCAATATAAGGCGTGCTCTAGAAAATCTAGAATAGGAATCGTTTCTTGCCTTAACAATAATATTATGAACACAATCATGAGATTCTTGTGTTTATGAAACACGTAATTAAATATGAATTTTTAATATTGAGAGAAAGGATGATTCTGTCAAAAGCAGATTTCTGCCAAACCATCTGAAATCACTGAATCTCAAGATCTAAGGAAGCAAAGTGAACAACAACAGAAGAAGTCTCAAAGATACAAGGAATTGGCCAACAAAACCAAAAGAAAGTTGAACTTTGTTGAAATTTGTATTGGAGGATCAATTTCCCAAGGAATCCACTCCAACTACAACTCAAGCATCAAAACCCTCAGTGGTATTTAAAGACATCAAGGTGGTGGACCCTTACAGGAACATTCATGATGAACCTATTGTTCCAAAGGATGAACCAATAGACTGGGAAAGTCTACCAATTCCTGACTTCCATTTGCCAATCCTTGCCAAGCCAAAGAGAACAAAGTCAAGGGCAGTCAAGAAAGTGAATATGTCACCTCTCAAATCCAAGTCTCTAATCAAAGCTCAATCAAAAGTCAACAAAGGAGATTACATGTACATCTGTGACATCAAGGAATTCTCAGATCTAAACCTCTATCTAGATGAACTGGAAGAAGTTAGAGGGATTGATGCTTACAGGAATCTACCTGAAATGTTAGTGTTCAAGTACTAGGGAGGAAAAGAGATACAATGGCCACTTCACATGATCCTTCCAGAAAGCCAATCTGTGCTGATTAAGGTTTATTCATCATTCAAGAAGAACTTTGGATTCAATGTTACAGCCAGGAGACTTGTTCTTAAGAAGATTGAAGAATTGAGGAGTATTAGAGTCAAAGATGCACTCCCAAAGACTCTATATATTCCTTATACAGGGAGTAGAGTGCATCTAAGGCCCTACTGGCTGATGGAGTTCATGGATGACAAAGGAGTTAGAAGATTTTTCAGATCAGAAGACCAATTGAGCATCTCTAGCAATGAGACTCTTTTGGAAATGCAAGAAATGCTAAATCTCTCAGAATCTGATGAACTGGAATTCCACAGACAACTCCAAAATCAGATAGAAGAAAACAACCAAAAGCTTGGAAAGAGATCCAGATCTTCAAGAAAATAGATTATTTTGCTCAGGCTAGAGGAGCACCTTGAAAATGACTGTGAGCAAAACTTTGTACATTTTGTCATTTGAAGCACTTTACAGTTTTATCTACTTTCTTTTAAAGTTGTATTTTTAGGGTGTTTTGTTATCATCAAGTGTCTCTTAATTTATGCCTTCAATTCTAGTAGACATAAATTGGGGGAGATTGTTGTGGATATGTTATGAACTTGATGGTTTCCTTAACAAAACACCTAAGTAGATTTAACTTAGTGAAAATGTAGCACTCGACGGATAAGGAATATAGTCCCGACGGATAACTCAGGATAGTCCCGACGGATAACTCAGTATAGTCCCGACGGATGATAAATTATAGTCCCGACAGATGACAATTCATTATCCATCGAGTGAGTAGCTTATGTAATAATAAGTCATGTAGCACATTCCTGTATACACCTTTGTATATATTCTGTAGTAGCATATAAGTCATGTTGACTTTAATTAGATATGCAAAATAGGTTGATTAATTGTACATAAGTGATGTCTTGTAATTCTGCATAAATGAAATGAAGTCAAGTGCCAAATAGCTACTCGACGGATGATCAACAAAGCTACTCGACGGATGATCAACAAGACAACTCGACGGATGATCGTGTACTCAACGGATAATCAATTCAAATATCCGTTGATAGTGACAACACAGTCACATGCGTCGAGTGTATGCAAAAGGAATGTGGAAGCCTATTCAACTGGGTTTTTGAGAACAAAGAAGCATTACCATTTCCATGCTACGATGAAGATAGTCAAAGATGCTGGAATAGAGTAATGAAGCAGCAGAGTATTAGACTTGATAGGTTTTGTTTTATTATTTTGTCTTATTACTTTATAATCTTGATGATATATAAACCAAGCAATAGCAAATTAAACAACAAGAAGACTAGGAAAATATTTCTCAAAGAAACATTTGTAAGCTACATCCTTAGCATTTCTCTGTTATTTTAGTTGTTCTTATTTGTAAGTAGCTGTGAGCTTTTGTTGCTACACAGAGTTCTCTTGATATAATATATATCTCTGGTGGATACATTCAAATCCACCAGAAAGTTTTTAAAAACCTGTGTTTTTAATTACTTGTGTTTTGATTTTATTAACTTTTTATTCCGCATTGTGCTAATCAAACACTTTTATATAATTAAGGTAGAACAATTTTTAATTGAGAAAAAAGGTTTCAAGAATTCCATTCAACCCCCTTCTATAATTCTTGTTGCATTGTTTGGGACTAACAATTGGTATCAGAGCAAGCTCTTGAAGGATAAAGAGTTTTAAGATCACAACAAACAGCAAGATGAACAAGAAGGATGTTGGAGTCAAGATCCCTTTCCTAGATAAAGATAATTACCATCCCTGGAAGGTAAAAATGCATCTTCATCTACTTTCTCAGGATGAGGCCTATGTGGATCAGCTGCAACTGGAAATGAAGGTACCAATGAGAGCTGCAACTGGAAATGAAGGATCATTTCCCAAGCCAAGGCATGAATGGTCAGATCCTGACATTGAACAAGTAGGAAAGGACAAGAAGGCCATGATTATTCTGTTTAATGGAGTTGATGGTGATATGTTTGATAATATCATCAACTGTAAAACAGCCAAGAAAGTTTGGGATACAATACAGATTATCTGTGATGGCACTGAACAAGTTAGAGAAAACAAGATGCAGTTACTAATTCAGCAATATGAGCATTTCCACTTTGAAGAAGGTGAAACTCTCACTGATATTTTTAGTAGATTTTAAAAGCTACTAAATGCTCTAAAGCTGCATGGAAGAGTCTATCAAACCAAGGATTCAAACCTCAAATTTCTGAGATCCCTTCCAAAAGAATGGAAACCAATGACAGTCTCCTTAAGAAATTCTCAAGAATACAAGGAGTTTACATTAGAGAGACTGTATGGTATTCTAAAGACTTATGAGCTTGAAATAGAGCAAGATGAAAGAATGGAGAAAGGGAGAAAGAAAGGAGGTTCCATTGCACTAGTTGCTGAGTGGGAGAAAGAGAAGGAGATGAAGATGGAAGCTGTTGAGTCAACTTCAAAGGTCTGTGAAAACAAGGGCAAGGGGCTGGTAGCAGAAAATGAAGATTCTTTGAGCCAAGATGATATGGATGACATTGATGAACACCTAGCATTCCTTTCTAGAAGATTTTCCAAGCTCAAGTTCAAGAAGATCTTTGGAGCAGCTAAGCCAAATAAAAATATGGTGGATAAATCAAAATTCAAATGTTTTAAATGTGGCTTAGCAGGGCATTTTGCAAGTGAGTGTAGAAAGTCTGATTCCATCAAGAAAAAGTTTGAGCCTGTGGATTATAAACAGAAGTATTTTGAGTTTCTCAAACAAAAGGAAAGGGCTTTCATCACTCAAGAGAATGACTGGGCAGCTGATGGTTTAGATGAAGATGAGGATGTCAGCTATGTCAATCTAGCCCTAATGGCCAAATCTGATGAGACAGAAACATGTTCTTCAAGTAATCAGGTAATTACAACAAACCTAGCACATTTATCTAAAGCTGTGTGTAATGATGCAATAAATGACATGTCTACTGAATTATATCATTTGCGTGTTACACTTAAGTCACTCACTAAAGAAAATGCTATGCTTAAAGAAAACAATTTGTTTTTAAGTGAGAGAAATAATGTGTTAGAGTCTCAGTTCATTGAATTTGAAAAATTAAGAATTAAGTGTAAGATTGCCAAGGAGGAATTAACTGAGTCCTTGAAGAAAGAAGAAATTTTGAAGAAGCAGCTTGATCGTGAACAAGAAGTGATTAAGGCATGGAAATCATCTAGAGATGTCCATGCACAAATCACCAAAGTTCAAGGAATTGAGTCTTTCTGTGATGAAGCCTGGAAGAGAAGCAAAGAGAAACTAGAATCCAATTTGGTTGAGGGATTGCTGACATATGTAGACTCGACGGATGATGAGGGTCATCCGTCGGATAACAAAAACGGTTATCCGTCGATTGACATAAATCCTCATCCGTCGATTGTGAGCAAACCTGTGAGCAAAGCCAAACTTGCCAAGTTAAATGTTAAATATGGATCAGTTTCCAAGAATTTTGTTCCAGGAGAAACCAGTCAAGTGAAGAAGGAGAAAAAGTTTAATGTTGGTCATATGACAGTCAAGCAGTTGAATGATAGACTGGAGAAAATTGAGGTTAAAACAGATGCTAAAAGGAAAAATAATAGAAATGGTAAAGTAGGAATTAACAAGCATAAGAACTACACACCTGATAAATATGCTCCCAAAATAATCTGTGTCAAGTGTGGTAGTTTAAATCACCTGTCTGTTAATTGTAAATCTGCCATGCCTACTTCCATATCTGTGCCACCTTATTTTCCCAACATGAATGCCATGCCTTCTATGCCTATGAATTCTATGCCTATGAATGCTATGTCTGTACAGAATATGAATGCACAATTTGCTAATATGCCATTTCCACCTAATTCTTATTATGCTGCATTTAGTATGCCACAAATGTCATTTAGCATGCCTTACTGGAATAACATGTTTACTAATAGCATGTCATTCCCTGTTAACCAAAATGTGCATGATAATTCTGGTGTAATAAATGGTTTCAAAGGTCCAACTCAAATGACTAAGGATGAATCTGATATTCCCAAGTCAAATGAGATCAAACCTAAGAAACAGAAAAAGAAAGCTAACAAGGCAGGTCCCAAGGAAACTTGGGTACCAAAATCAACTTGATTTGATTTTGATGTGTGCAGGAAAATAGAAAGAATCTATGGTACTTGGATAGTGGCTGTTCAAGATACATGACTGGTGATTCTACTCTGCTCACAGAGTTCAAGGAGAGAGCTGGCCCAAGTATTACTTTTGGAGATGACAGAAAGGGTTATACTGTGGGATATGGCTTGATTTCAAAAGAAAATGTCATCATTGAGGAGGTTGCATTAGTGGATGGTCTTAAGCACAATTTGTTAAGCATCAGCCAGCTGTGTGACAAAGGAAATTCAGTAACCTTCAATTCTAAAGCCTGTGTTGTGACAAACAAAAGAAGCAACAAAGTGGTTCTCACTGGAGTGAGAAAAGGAAATGTGTACCTAGCTGACTTCAACTCATCAAATGCAGAATCTGTTACCTGTCTTCTCAGCAAGGCAAGTCAGGATGAAAGTTGGTTATGGAACAAGAAGCTATCCCATCTATACTTCAAGACCATGAATGAACTTGTAAAGAAAGAACTGGTTAAAGGTATTCCTCAAGTGGAGTTTTCTAAGGATGGATTGTGTGATGCCTGCCAAAAGGGAAAGCAGATCAAAGCATCATTCAGAAAGAAGCTTGATTCATCAATTGAAGAACCTTTGCAACTGCTACACATGGACTTGTTTGGACCAGTCAATATATTGTCAATCTCAATGAAAAGATTTTGCCTAGTGATTGTAGATGAATTCTCAAAGTTACCTTGGACATATTTCCTAAAGTCTAAAGATGAGGCTAGTGAAATCATTATCAATCACATAAAGCAAGTCAATAATCATCCTGATTTCAAAGTTAGAAGAATCGGGAGTGACAATGGAACTGAGTTCAAGAATTTTACTATGAAAGCATTCTCTGAAGAAAATGGGATTATGCAGGAGTTTTCAGCAGCAAGAACCCCACAACAAAATGGAGTGGTGGAAAGAAAGAATATATCACTTATTGAAGATGCAAGGACAATGCTTGAAGAGTCAAAGTTACCAACATATTTCTGGGCTGAAGCTGTAAATACTGCATGCTACACTCAGAATATTTCTCTGGTTAATCAAGCAAAATGCATGACTCCCTATCAACTGTTCAAGAACAAGAAGCCAACTCTAAATTTTCTTCATGTCTTTGGCTGCAAATGTTATATCTTGAGAAATCAAACTGATCAGAATGGGAAGTTTGATGCTAAAGTAGATGAAGGAATTTTCGTTGGATATGCTGTTGGTAAAGCATATAGAGTCTACAATCTAAGAATCAACATTGTTGTGGAATCAATACATGTTGTGTTTGATGATAAAAAGATTGAAGGACTACAAGATGGAGATTACCATGAGAGCCTTAAATTTGACAATGTGAAGATGGTTAGTGATGACAGTGATGATAAAGTGATCAAGAGACAGTTTCAAAGGATAATGCAGAAAAATCTACTACCAATGAAGCTGTTAACTCAACATCCGTCGAGTTACAAAATGCCTCATCCGTCGATAGATAACCTGCATCATCTGTCGAGAGACAATCAGCCTCATCCGTCGGTACTCAAAATTCACCATCCGTTGGGTTATCAAGAAGAGCTGAAAGTCAGAATAGATCAATTTCAGAAAATCCCTCTCTTTCAAATCATAGATTCACAAACTCAGGGGGAGTTTCTAACAATCAAAACTCAATCACACATCAAGACAACAATGAGGGCTCTTCATCTAGAGCTAATCTAACTCAACAAAGGAAATGGACAAAGGATCACCCCTTTGAGCTTATCATTGGTGATGTATCTTCTAGAGTTCAAACAAGGAGAGCAACTCAAGAAGAATGTCTATACAGTAGCTTTCTTTCTAAGGAAGAACCAAAGAAGGTAGAAGAAGCTTTGTTAGATCCTGATTGGATTTTAGCTATACAGGAGGAGCTAAACCAATTTGAAAGGAATAAGGTATGGAAGCTAGTACCCAAGCCTAAGGGAAAGAAACCTATAGACACCAAATGGGTATTCAGAAACAAGATGGATGAAAATGGCATAGTAGTCAGGATCAAAGCTAGATTGATTGCTAAGGGCTATTGTCAACAAGAAGGAATAAATTTTGATGAAACCTTTGCTCCTGTTGCAAGACTTGAAGCCATCAGAATTTTCTTAGCCTATGTAGCCCATGCCAATTTCAAGGTCTATCAAATGGATGTCAAGAGTGCATTTCTAAATGGAGATTTGGAGGAGGAAGTCTATGTCAGTCAGCCTCCTGGTTTTGAAGATCCAAATTTCCCAGATTATGTTTACTATCTTTTGAAAGCACTCTATGGACTGAAGCAAGCACCTAGAGCCTGGTATGACACTTTATCAAGGTTTCTCTTGGAAAATAACTTTACAAGAGGTATTGTAGATAAAACTTTATTCTTTAGAAATGTTAATAGTTCTAGTATACTTGTTCAAATTTATGTAAATGACATTATTTTTGGCTCTACAGATGAAAAACTTTGCAAAAAGTTTGCCAAATTGATGCAAAGTAAGTATGAAATGAGCATGATGGGAGAACTAACTTACTTTCTTGGTTTGCAAGTTAAGCAAGTTAGTTATGGAATATTCATTAGTCAAACTAAATACATTTATGATCTTTTAAAGAAGTTTGATCTAATGGATTGCACATCTGCAAAAACTCCCATGGCCACTGCAACTAAGCTTGAATTAAACACTACTTAAAAGTCTGTGGATATTTCAAGTTATAGGGGCATGGTTGGCTCACTTCTGTACTTAACAGCTAGTAGGCCAGATATAATGTTTGCTACATGTCTTTAAATCAGGAAGTTGTTCTAGTGAAGTGTGATTATATATGTCCAACACTTCTAGATTCAAAGGAAGTTCCGGAAGGGAGGACCCAAGCCTTGTATAGTTCTTCAATGCAAGATGGAATAGGTTGAAAAGCTTAGAAAGGCTGAATGGTTTTGCCGAAGACAGAATCGGTCCCTCATCAGTAAGAGTTAAACTTTTCAAAGAAGAGAAACATAGAATCATAGGCAGGAATAATCTTACATTACAACTCAGGTCCAGACTCCATAACTTGTTCATATCTTTTACTGAAGCATGTAAACTAATTTTACACTTCTCCCCTGGGTGAAGACTTAAATATTCAACTGAGGTAAGATTCCAAATACTTATAGGCACAAATTTAAGATTCTTGCAATCTCTAAAATCCAACCATTTTAAACTACCCAGCAGTCCAATAGAATCTGGCACTTGTTCAATTGCTGTGTAAGCTGCATTCAGCCTTTCTAAACATTGCATCTTCCCCAGTTGCTCAGGCAATTGCTCCAGGTTTGAACAGCCACCCAGATGTAGTAGTTTCAGCAACTTGAGCTTACATATACTATTTGGAAGATTTCTAAGCTTTTTGCAATCGGACAAATACAGATGAACCAAATTGACGAGGCCCCCAAACGAAACTGGCAGTTGTTCAATTGCAGAATCACCTGCATCAAAATACTCTAAGCCTTCCATATTCCCAATATCTTGAGGTAACTTTCTTAGCTTCTTGCATCTGTTTAAATCCAATGTAATCAACCCCTTTAATTTAGTAATTGAATCTGGCAGTTTCTCAATTACAGTCCAACTTGCATCAATCTTCTTCAAGGCCTTCATATCACCCAACGACTCAGGTAATCGTTTTAAATTACGGCAGTTCCTCAGATCCAAACAAGTCAGATAATTCATCATGGGCTGTTCAAACAATTAAGTTAGCAACAAATATTCAAAATATATTAGTATTATCAATACATTTACGAAACAAGTTTTTCAATATCATTTCTTTTCATTTTTTTAACATACAAATTGGGTTAAATTGTTTTTCATGATAAAGTGTTCGAGAAAACATATTTTTAGATATTTGAATTTCTTTTTCTATTTTTTAATAAAATATTTAATTAGAATCTTTCTTCTAAATAGAAAAAATAATTAACTAAAACAACTAAAAAATTACAAATAATAAATGAAAATAGAAATATATTAGGAGGGAATGTACCGTTGACCCCTTCCACAAAATCTTGAATTTACTTGAAGGCATATCAAAGAAGACCAGCTTAGGTGGACAAAATGTAGAAGGTATATGCGTCCACAGACAAGAATGCCATGTAATGCACCTCAAATTAGGAAATAAATTTTTAAAATTTCCTTTAATATCGGGTTCACCTATTATTTGAAGAAGCCTCAGTTTGGGCATTCTTTCAGCACTTGCTTGTCCATATCCGGAAGTCCTGAAATCTAAAATGAGACCTTCAATATCACTTTTTTCCTGATTTTGTCAATGGAGAAAAAAAAACTTAAGTAAGACTATATAAAAGTTAAGAAATAAACGCTAAACGACCCAAATCTTTTTCTTATTTGTTTGAGCGATTATGACACACACATTTCCGTCAATCATTCAATTTAGACATTGTTAAATCAAACATGTAACACTTTTTTGTCATAATCTAACATGTAACACTTAATTAAGTTTTTTCTTAGGAAAATCACATTTGTCACGATCACATAGATAATAAATCTCACATGAGATTTTTGGAAACTATCGTGTAAGAAATTATAAACCAAAGTTATAAAAGGATGGACTATTGGACTTAATTAAGGTTTTGGACACAAGATCATGTGATTAATCGAGAACAAAGGCATTGCGCACAAAAAAGGAGATCTTAAGAAACCAAGATAAGTTCATTAACACAACTCATTGCATTTTATTGCGAAGTGTTATGTGATGTGATAGTTAAGACTAAACATAACAGAGTTTGCATTTTGATTACCTCTAGATTTTGCAAATCATCCCATACATTTCCTCGCAAAATCAAGCGTGTCTGCCTTCCAAGTTTTCTTCCCATGTCTTGAATAAGATTATACATTCGGAACTTATTATCTGTACCAATGGTCATTAGACATCTGTCCACTAGAACAGGTATACCAACATCCGGATGGAAATCACAAGATTTGAATATCTGAACAGCCTCATTTTTGTCCTTTCCAATGCACTATCAAGATTTATGGCAAGTAAAATTGTCATAAATCTCGCAAGGCAATAAGTTTGATTTATGGCAAGGAAATATTTTAAACCGTTGTTTGATTTTTGTTTAATGGGAGCTGATCCCGACAATCGAGTATTAAATAAGAATCATTATTTTAAGGGTTAAGATTTTTTTTCTTTTTTCTTTCTGACATATATTTTCCGCGGATGAGATATTTTGCTTTCCGCGGATATTTTCTGCCGAAAGCAAAATATCCTATCCGCAAAAAGGAAAAAAACCTTTAAATCTTGACCCTTAAAATATAGATCCGACGTTGGACATGGAACAGGACCCTTATTTAACTACCTGCAATATTTAGCAGCTCATTGAGTTAGCAAGAGAAAAAATGGAAGTCCTATATTTAGCTGCTCATTGGGTTAGCATGAGAGAAAATGGAAGTCCTACGTTACTCAAGGACTTAAGTACACAGATTAGTACATTTCAACTTTATATTGTACATCAAACTGATTAATTACAACATAATGAAGATAAAATTATTATGCAAGATTCACACATCCAACAATTCAAAACCCACTCAGTAGTGCAATAAAATCTAGTAATTCTTCGATTTCTGTAGACGATGCATTAAAACTCTTCTAAACATTGCCCTTCCCAGTTTATGGGGGAGAGGCTTCAGCCCGCGACAGCATCGCATATTCAACCAATTTCAACTTCTGCATGCTACGTGCATGAGATTTAAGGTTTTTGCATCTTCAGATTCAGCTCAACCAAATTAAACAAGTCTCCGAGTGATTCAGGTGATTCTTCAATTCTAAAACAATTTGCATCAAATATACTCAAGGATTCTATATTCCTAATGTGCTCAGGTAACCTTCTAAGTTTCTTACAACCCAACAAGTTCAACTCTTCTAATTCCCTCAGGAGGTAACCGTTCAAGTTTTTAATGTACAAAAATTCCAAGCTACTCAAAATTAATTGTATCTGTCACTCAGATGAGCTCGAATATCAGAAACAAAGTAATTTAGCCAAAATAAAACTGTTAAAAAGATTGAAAAAGAGGGCGGGATTGTCCTACCTGTATCACAAAATAAAACTGTTAAAAGATTTTTTTACTACTTCAATTTGTAACTACTTGTTTTTTGATTTCCATGGACAAAGGTTAATGCTTCTTAACAGAATTTGCTCCGATGAAGGCGAGTATGAACTGAAATTTACTAGTTCTTGTAATTATAAACTCAACTTCTACCACATTTTAGAACTGCACTAGCTAACTTATAACGTTGGCATTCAGTAAATTATAACCAAACTTCATGGAGGTGCCTATGATTTAATAAAAAATGATGTTAACTCGTTTATTTGATTTTAGAGTCAACTTGTATAACATTTTATAACTGCAGTCATTAAGGTTTATGCACAAATGACAAAATACATACATATAGGCTCTGCTCAAGGCCAGCGTTATACGCAATATAGACATCACATTAACATCAGATAGTTATATTGAAAGAATAAGAATACAAAAATGACAAAGCAACCTAATTATAATTGTAAAATGAGACTAAATCATGCCGGATCATTACCCAATCAACTTGTCAAAAATATTATTGAACACTATTAAACTTCAACAAAGTTAGTTTAGTGTACATTTAAGTCTACGTTCTTTGAATATTAATTTCAATGTACATATGAAAAAACTAACTGGGGCGTGTTCATGGTGTGCATACTACAGTAAACTAAACAAAAGCAAGATGCTATAAGAAGAAAAAGTTCAGTAAAACCAGTTCTAACGATCTCCCAATATGAATTCTCTCAGAATATATATAACTAATCCGAGATAGGCCTTGTTTTAAATTATGAAAGTATTAAGCATGAGAGCTTTCCGTGCTAGTTCTTAGAAAAACATCAACCACCTCTTATACAGGGTTTTAAGTTTTTAATGTACAAAAATTCCAAGCTACTCAAATTAATTGTATCTGTCACTCAGATGAGCTCGAATATCAGAAACAAAGTAATTTGGCCAAAAGATTTAGAGAAACTGTTGAAAATTACATAGTTAACTAGAAAGAGGAACAATCTGATACGGGGGATGAGACCATGACATTGAGCTTAAAGCACAACATATGATGAGATGAGAGGCGCCAAAGGTAAAATTAAATTTATCCACGACTTGTTCATATTTTTATTCATATCTTTAACAATCTAGTTTTGTGAGATGCCAACCAATTGTTAAAGCATCCAGATCCCCAGACGCCTATAAATTTATATAGGATGACTATGAAATCAACTGCCCAAACAACTTTTTTTGATGAGATATATTATCATATGTCTAACATCATTAATAATTTTTTGGCTTGAATGCATATACTATAGTTACATGGTATCATAAAAATACTGTGCGTCAAGTTCTAACTAACGTGTTTCACATAAAACAGATAAATTAGCATATATGATACACGAGAAAAGAAACTAAAGGCATTACCTTAGTCCGGATACTTGTAGCGCCATGGCAATTATATATAATAAGGTTAACACCTTTACTTCAGCTGGAACTTCTTCAATACATATAAGCCTAAGAAGACATCCCGGATATGATCAGTTATCTGATTACTTGTGGTAACCATAGAAGAAAAATACTCAAAAACTGAAGAATGGTGGTGAGCATGGGCAGATTTTTACAAGTTTTACTCATCAACGTTCCATTAAGTGTGGCATATTTGAGAATATATATACTGATATTGACCAGTTTACTGAAACTGACATAAATATAAAACTAATCCTATTGACCATAATTTGTAAGAAAACCAGAAAAGAGTTCAGTTGAGTACAAGTCTATGTTTTTTAAATGAATAAAACAAATAGCCAAGTTGAAAGAGAAAACTAACAAAATTTGGCAAACCATATATACAATGATAATTACACAAAATTCAACATAGAAGTTTACCGCTTGGTGTGTTTTATGAAGTATTAATTTTCAAACAACTAATCTTTGAAGTTTTCTCTGGAGAAATTCATCAAACACTTAGCATAATTGATCAGAAGGTTGTATAGAAGCATTTTATCAGTATTGAAAAGGGATTAAAAGAACGAGGAAACGATGATATATAAATCTACAATTACCCCGAAAGCACAAAAGAAATGAACAGATTAATGAATAGCTTACTCTTGAACTTATACATTTTGCATAAAATATTGTCATAAATAATATATTCAGCTACACTGAAAAGTTGAGGGTCTATTTTAAAGAACATGAACCCCGCACATCTTGACCTTCACTTCTCCATTAGCAACTTCCTTGCCATCGTTATATAGTGAGCTTGAAAAAGAAACATTAATTCTGTCTCCACTTTTCATTGAGAGCTTGTCTCCTGTCATACATTCTACCCTCGACTGTGCTTTCCCGGCTACATTATGTACAAGGAAAGGAAAAAGTCCTTTCCGCGGATATTTATAGAGGAAGGTAAAAAAAAAAAAAAATCAATCCGGGCCCTTGAAATAAAGATTGTGTTAGATAAAGTTTATTTAACACATGATTGTTAGGGATTAAAACCCACCAAATAATAATCAACCAAGTGCTATTTAGAGAGGCGAGATTGTTAATTGCTTCCGTAAAGAAAAGAAAACAGAGCAATTCTTTAATTGCAGAGTACACTTACTAAAGTAAAGTACAATTCTTTGCTAGCAATTCTTTACTGGTATTACATGAACCCCACACATCGTGACCTTCGCTTCTCCAACTGCAACTTTAAGTTTATAATCAGAATACAGTAGGCTTGGAATAGAAACCTTAATTGTGTCTCCACTTTTCATTGTGAGATTGTGTATGCGTTGTATCCTTGACTGTGCTTCACCGGCTACACTATGTACAAAGATGGTACAATTCTCCGTTATGCCCTGCGTGTCATTCCTAATAACAGCTCTCATGCATTTATCCCACTTCTGTTTCTGTTTGCTGGGTTTGAATGTATACACAACCCAGAGTGCAAGACCTGAGAAGTTTGGCGGGACAAGAAAAGAGACTGTATGCCCACTGCTTTTATAGTTGAACCATTCTGCTAGCTCCCTGTTTGGTAATCCAGCTCCAAACAGTCCAACCTGTAACACAAAATCAAACTGTAAGTATATTGAAGTGTGATTGTGTGTCATTGTGAGACCAACAGCAGCAAACCTGAAGGAAACTCTGTTCCAAACTTCTTGATTTCAGATTGTTGCACCCGGTAAAACTCAATCGTTCCAATTTCTTCAACATTGACAGATCTGGTACATCTCGTAGGCTTGGGCATTCTTCAACTGAAAGTGATTCAAGATGAGAAGGAAGTAACGAGATTGATTGAAGGTTGATGCATCCGGTTATATCCAAGTCTCGCAACTTTGTTAAGCACGATAAATCAGGTAGTTGTTCTAGTGAAGTCTGATTATATATATTCAACTTTTCGAGATTTAAAGGAAGTTCCGGAAGGGAGGACCCAAGACTTGTACAGTTATTCAACGTAAGAGATCGTAGGGTGAAAAGCTTAGAAAGGCTGAATGGTTTTGCCAAAGAGAGAATCTGTCCCTCCGTGTTTGGTAGATGAGCTTCAAATCGTCCAACCTGTAACATAAAATCAAAATGTTAATATATAGAAGTGTGATTCTGTGTCATTGTGAGACCAACAACAACAAACCTGAAGGGAACTTGGTTCAAAACTTATTGGTTTCAAATTGTTGCACCGGGTAAAACTCAATTCTACCACTTCCTTCAACATTGACAAATCCGGTACATCTTGTAGGCTTGTACATTCTTCGACGGAAAGCACGCGAAGATGAGAAGGGAGTAACGAGATTGATTGAAGGTTGATGCATCCCTTTATTTTCAAGTGTCGCAACTTTCCTAAGCTCGATAAATCAGGTAGTTGTTCTAGTGAAGTGTGATTATATATGATCAACTCTTCTAGATTCAAAGGAAGTTCCGGAAGGGAGGACCCAAGACTTGTACAGTTATGCAATATAAGATATCGTAGGTTTATAAGCTTAGAAAGGCTGAATGGTTTTGCAGAAGAGAGAATCTGTCCCTCATCAATAAGAGTTAAGCTTTCCAAAGAAGAGAAACATAGAATCATAGGCAGGAATAATCTTACATTACACCTCAGGTCCAGACTCCATAACTTGTTCATATCTTTTACTGAAGCAGGTAAACTAATTTTACCCGTCTCCCCTGGGTGAAGAGTTAAATCTTTAATTGAGGTAAGATTCCAGACACTTTCAGGCACAAATTTAAGCTTCTTGCAATCTGTAAAAAACAACTTTTTTAACCTACCAAGCAGTCCAATAGAATCTGGCACTTGTTCAATTGCTGTGTCAGCTGCAGACAGGTATTCTAAACATTGCATCTTCCCCAACTGCTCAGGCAATTGCTCCAGGTTTGAACAGCCACCTAGATATAGTTGTTTAAGCAACTTGAGCTTACATATACTATTTGGAAGATTTCTAAGCTTTTTGCAACGGGACAAATACAGATGAACCAAATTGACTAGTCCCCCAAACGAATCTGGCAGTTGTTCAATTGCAGATTCACGTGCAATAAATTTCACCAAGCCTTCCATATTCCCAATATCTTGAGGCAACTTTCTTAACTTCTTGCATCCGTTTAAATTCAATATAATCAACCCCTTTAATTGAGTAATTGAATCGGGAAGTTTCTCAATTGCAGTATGACTTGCATTAATCTTCTTCAAGGCCTTCATATTACCCAACGACTCAGGTAATCGTTTTAAACCACGGCATTCCCCCAGATTCAAACAAGTCAAATAATTCATCATGGGCTGTTCAAACAATTAAGTTAGCAACAAATATTCAAAATATATAAGTATTATCAATACATTTACCATACAAATTTTTCAATTAATTTCCTTTTCAAATTTTAAATATACAAATTGGGTTAAATTGTTTTCCATGATAAAGTGTTTGAAAAACAAATTTTTAGATATTTGAATTTCTTTTTCTATTTTTTTTAATAAAATCTTTAATTAGAATCTTTCTTCTAAATAGAAAAAATAATTAACTAAAACAACTAAAAAAATTACAAATAAATGAAATAGAAATAGAAATATATTAGGAGAGAAAGTACCTTCGGCCCCTTCCACAAAGTCTTGAATTTGCTTGAAGGCATATCAAAGGAGACAAGTTTAGGTGGACAAAATGTAGAAGGTATATGCGTCCACAGACAAGAGTGCCATCTAATGCACCTTAAATGAGGAAATAAATTTTTAAAATTTCCTTTAATATCAGGTTCACCTATTATTTGAAGAAGCCTCAATTTGGGCATTCTTTCGGCAGTTGCTTGTCCATATGTCGAAGTCCTGAAATCTAAGATGAGACCTTCAATATCACTTTTTTCCTGATTTTGTCAATGGAGAAAAAAAATAAGTAAGACAATATAAAAATTAAGAAATTAAGGCTAAATCTGTAACATAAAATCAAAATGTTATTGCTAAGTGTTATGTCACGTGATAATTAAGACTAAACATAACAGAGTTTGCATTTTGATTACCTCCAGATTTTGAAAATCATCCCATACATTTCCTCCCAAAATCAAGCGTGTACGCCTTCCAAGTTTTCTTCCCATGTCTTGAATAAGATTATGCATCTGGAACTTATTCTCTCTATCAATGGTCATTAGACATCTTTCCACTAGAATTTGTATGCCAACATCCGGATGGAAATCACAAGATTTGAATATCTGAACAGCCTCATCTTTGTCCTTTCCAACAAAAAAGAATGCAATATCAAGGAAGATTGTCTTCTCTGTCTCATCTTCTAATTCATCGTAGCTCAATCTAAGGATTTCATGTATATCTTTTTCTGGGATTTCTTTAACTTTCTTAAGTTTAGCTTTCCAAAACTCACAAGTCCTGCCGAGTAAAGACGAACCCAAAACCTTGAGAGCTAATGGAAGACCCCCAGCATAAGTTACAAAGCTCAGGGAGAGCTCCTTGAAATTTTCCGGTGGCACTGGTCTACGGAAAGCATGATAGCTAAAGAGCTTTAATGAATCAATCGTGCCCAGTGTCTTCACCATGTACATATCTACTTTTGATGTATCCGCTTCAATTTTACTAAGCAAGTTTGTATCTCTTGTTGTAATGATAACTCTACTTCCGGCCAAGAACAAGTCACCAAGGCTTGCTAGCAATTCTGAATAGTTTGATTGGTCCAAATCATCCAGAATGACGAGAGCTTTCTTAGAATAAAGAATTTGCTTCAATTTGCTTATTCTACTTTCAACATCAAAAACCTTACAATCATTCTTTGTAAGGAGGTCGATCAAGAGTTGCTTGAGTAACGGGAGTAAAGAACTACCGCCTTGTGAATAATGTCTAACATTTTCATTAAAGCAGCTAACATCAAATTTGTGAGAATACTTGTCGTAGAAAGCTTTGGCAATTGTAGTTTTCCCAATTCCTCCCATACCACAAATACCAAGGACACGTACATCATTACGATCCATGCTTAGTTTTTTATATATCTGTTCAACAGCAGAATCTATCCCGAACAGATACTTTTCCTGGTGTGATACTTTTGTAGAGGCCCTTGTTGCCACATTCCTCACAATATCTTGAATGGTGTCGGATTCATTCCTGTTTTTTATTCACAGAATTTTAAGTCTATCAGATTCTTTTCTTAAAATCAGAAAACAAAATCCAGTATGGCGCTTCGGTTTCTTAGTCTCTAGTAAAATGCTTATTATCTATTTACCTAATGAAATAATCAAATCCTTATTATCTATAAAATTTCTGAAGTAGATAGATACATAGATTATATAACATGTTGACAAAAAAAATAACAATTTTTAAAATTAAAATAAAGGGACGTACTTGTTTGCTTCTTTCTTGAGATGGTGTCCTGATAGTGCAGCAATTTCAGAAAGAGCTGATGTCCACTTCTCGATCATATCAACGGAATGACGCTTTTTATGGCCATCAAGAGCTTCCATGAAACTCCCTTTCTGGTGTCGAACATCTGATGGATCAACATAGTAAAATACAGGAATCACCTGAATTTCTGTTGTCTTGCATTTAAGGATCTGTACGAGCTCATTAAGGCACCATGTCGAACGAGCATAGTTCTCCGAGAGAACAACGATGAAAATCTTCGATTGTTTAATTGCTTCAAGTAGTGCAGAAGAAATTTCTTGTCCCTTGTCAAGAGCAGGATCATCTCTAAAAGTAAGAATTCCTTCTTGATCCAAAGCAGAGTACAGATGTGAGGTAAAGTTGTTGCGAGTGTCCTTTCCGTAAAAGCTCAAGAACACGTCCCACTTAGGCGGAGCTGAAGAAGAAGAGGGATAACAATTAGGGGCAGCTGATTGGAGATTACTAGTGGTATATTTGGAAGGACAATGCTTCTTAATGGAACCAGTACGGATGATGACGGCAAGTATGGAGAGTATAGTGAGTATGGGCAGAGCCCAGATTAAAACTACTTGGTTTGAAGGATAAAGGCTGGTTTGATTATTTGAGGTATCCATGGACTTATTAGCAGAATTTGCTGGGATGATTAGTAGAGTTTAAGCTGAACTTTACTAGTTCATCTTTAAGTCAACTTCAAGTCTTCTCCTACATATTAGAAAATAATATGAAAATATTTTATTTTAGCTGCCATGTTTGAATGAGAAAACAAAACAAAACATACACTGTGACTAATCTTATACGCTGGCATTAGAATATACCCTTCCCCCTGCATTTCTAATCTACTAAGCATAAAACTCTTGAAATTTGCACATCTCAAAAATGCCTATCTACGTTAATTTTAATATAAATCATCCCTTTACTCAAACATGTCACACTACTAATCTGTAATCACCTATACAATTCACCATTTTTTATTTTGACTAGATCTAGAACGACGATTTAGAATTCCGCGTCATGATCTTGTTTGACCTAAAATTGTTTAAAATTTAATGATATTAACCTTGAAGAAATAAAATTTCCATAATCTCGAATTCGGTTAATTATTCCCTTCTAGTGTCATTATTGGATTTTGTCTCTCTCCCTCTCCCTCTCTCTCTATCTCTCTCTCACTCTCCCTCTCAAATTATGTCTCTCTCTCATCTCTCTCTCTCCCCCCTCCCTCTCCCTCTCAAATTATCTCTCTCTCCCTCTCTCTCTCACTCTCACTCTCAAATTATCTCTCTCTCCCTCTCAAATTATCTCACTCTCCCTCTCAAATTATCTCTCTCTCTCTCTCACACACATACATTAGAGGAACAAGCAATAGATCTGTACTGCAGTTCTAATCGACAACAAAATATAACAAATATAACAACATGCATTATGCACAAATTGACATCATATCAAACACCTTATACACACACAAGTTTGCAAGTTAAAACTAAGCTAAATAGAATAATACCTTGTGATTTTCCCAAGTGTCGGTTGAGAACACATCATGCTGCAGAAATTCTTATTTATAGGTGACGTCTGGTAGTCGTATGCATTTCATTTTTATTACTTTTAATTTTACTTTAAATTACCTTGCATTCTACTCCCAAAGAAGTTAATTTAAGAGCATGTCCGGCGGCGGTGTCACTTCCCCCTTCCCACTTACACATTATTGGCACCTCACACCCAAATGGTTTTTTAAAAAAAGTGACCCCATTCATCCAATGCTACAAGCCCGCTTCTCATATTCTGTAGGACCCATTATATTATTATTATAATATATATTTAATATAATGAATTTAACTTAAATTTTAAAATTAATTTATTAGTAAAATTATTTTAATAATATATTTTTATTTAAACTTAATTTAATTTAATGTTTTAATTTTAAAAATATTAAACAAATAAATAAAGACAGATACTAGCTTTCAACGACTAGATTACAAACGAATGAAGACAAACGCTAATTTCTTGCTAAAATCTTCTCAAGCATTTTTGAATGAGCCCTCCGCTGAGCATCAGTCATTTTGGTAGTATCAGCCCAAATGACTTGTAAATCCATCTCACTTTGCTTCGCTTCGCCTCAATCTCCTTCTGTCGAGTCTCAAGTTCTAGTTGTCTACTCTGATTCAATTCTTGCATCAGGTTCAACTTTCTACATGCATTACCTCGTAATTCTTCATACTCTCCATCTGCTTCTACTGTTCTTGCCTTCCCTTTTCCCCTCCTTTTAGCCGCTTTTGTACCTTGAGGACGAACCGGAGATTCAACAACATTTTCATTTGTTGGTGTATCGTTATTTCCCGATGATGAGTAATTTCCAGAATGGCTTAATTTAGTTCGTTTTGAACTTTCAGTAGTTGAAGGAGTTCTCCACTTGGGCTGACTACGAAGCTCAAACCAGTGTCTATCAAAATTAGACTTCTTGCTATATGTAGTTAAATGAAGTTCATGAGCTTTATCAGATATAGTTTTCAAGTTTGAACCGCTGCCCACTAGCTTCATTGCCTTTTCATAACATGCTCCAAATTTTTTAGCACCGTCGTTTATCCGGCTCCACCTTTTTTTCATAGCTATGACTCCTCTCTTGATAACACCAGGATTATCTTCTTCATAATATTGATGAATTCGTTCCAAAAATGCTTCAGCTTTTTGATCAGTACCGACCAATGGATCAATTGACACATTCAACCATGCACTTATTAATAGGTTATCTTCAACCCACTTCCACTGACCAGTAATTTCTCGAACATCTTCAGTTTCTTCACAATCATCATTTAGATTAATAAAATTTGGGTTACTAAAAGCCGGCACTTGCGAACGTGGAGAATTTTGACTATCAGTGGGTGTTTGTTGAGTTTCAAATTGTGAATTTGAAAATGGAGGAAATGGAAATTGGTACGGAGAATTTTGAGGACATGAAAATGGAATTTGAGAAATCTGTGAATATGGAAATTGGTATTGAGAATTCGAATTTTGAGAATTCGAATTATAATTTTGTGGGTTTGGAAAATAGGAATTTGGATATGAATATGAAAATGGAAATTGAGGATTTGAATTTTGAGAGTTTGAAGGTGGAGGATTGTTGAAATTATTTGGATTCATCTTTTGCTAGGAAAAATATATTTTTTAAGAATGTGGAGATGATGAATAAGGTATGAGAATTGAGTATTTATAAAAAAAATTACCGTTAGAAATATATACGTTAGAAATATATACGTTAGAAATATATACGTTAGAAATATTAATGTTAAGTTAGAAAGTAAAGCTAAACACAAAAAAAAAACAAAAAAGCAGACTATGTATGCAAGTGGTGTGGGTCAATACAGATTAAAAAAAAGTAATCAAATGGGACAGTCCCACCAAATAGGGACCGCCCATTTCACTTTAACACAATACAATGTAAAGAGAGTCCCATTTCATATTCTTTTGCCATTTTGAGTGGCCGGAGGAAAGAGCTGGGACTGTGTTGCCCATGCTCTAAGAGCATCAGTAATGGAAGAGCCCATTTTTTAATTTTTAATGTTTTGTGTCAGAAAAGTGAGTCAACTAAGCAAAATGTGGACTTGGACTGAATTGCTCCAACAGTGAACTTGACATTCAATTATTATGGGTCCACTTAATAATATTAAATCACTTTTTCAGCACATTCTTCTAGAATTCATGTTAGCAAAACATTAAGAAAAATAATAAAATATAATAAAGAAACAGAAGTGCAGGAGTTGGGGGCCTAACCAGTTTTTCAGCTTTTGCTGCAACGCTAAATTGGCTGGACAGTTCCATTTCACATTTTCCAACGCAGGAGTTGGGCCTGTGCTCTAAGGATACCTAAGAAGTGGGGACACTTGAGTCCCATGTCTATTCAGTGTGACACTTATATATTGAATACACATATTTTCCATGAAAATAAAGAAATTATAGTCAAAATCTATTTTAACAAATTAGGTTGACGAAATTAAGTTTGCATGTATATTATGTTTCTACACAATCTATATATGTCAAATATAAAAAGTAAAACAATAAAAGAAACACACACAAAGAATAAGCCAAGTGTTATTTATAGACGGAGTTAATAGTAAACAATTGGCAAAATTGACAGCAAATCCTGAAATACACTTATGGAAAGAAAGCTTGAAGGGTGAAATTAAACTACTCAAACATAGTCAAGTTTATATTTTTTTGATATATAGGTATATAATTTGGGGATCAGAAACACAATTCATAATCAGTAAAAAGGTGGTAGTTTCATACAAAAGACATTGTCAAGAAAAAAATTATGAATGCGGCGATTATTATACAAAATGCAACATAGAAGTTTGAAAAGATACGGCGGATGGTACCACAACAACAAACGCTTAACTGTCTTTAATCGAATAGTAAGTTTCATACAATTAATATACAAAAATTGCAAGTACTTGTATTTCCATATTTTGCAAATTTGGAGGATCAAATCAAAAAGTTGAGTGTCACTCCTCTCCTCTGGTTTTTTAGAAATTAAAATTTTAAACACCCGTTTTTATTAAAATTTTAAACAACTATATTTTTCTTACAATTTAAACAATACAATTTTATATCCGCAATCAGGTAATGGATGGCCATAAAAAGCTGAAGTCCTCATCGAAGAACATCAAGATCTTCCTCATCTGTTGGTGTTCCTAATAACTGTGAAATCTATATTTGTTCATGTCCTGATAGTTGGAGTCCTCACCGAAGAACATCAGGATCTTTTTCATCTGTTGATATTTTCAGTTGTCTTGCCACCCGCCTTTACAACTGTGAAATCCGTTATTTTTTTTAAAACAAACAGGTACTTTTGATGCTGAAAAATCAAAGAAGAAGCAACTGCCAAGAAATTAAAGCAGAATCAATTGATCAATCACTGTTAAAATATTAACATCAGAATTGTTTGTCAAGCAACTAATTGACACAGTAAAGCCTAATTAACGCTCATAACATGTTTCAATAAGAAAATGTGACTGCATTTTCCCTCAAATAAAACATAAGATATAATACTGAATAATTTTGACATGTACGAAAACAAAATATATGCTAATGTAAAACTCCTGAATTTGATAATATTTGCCGAAGAACCGGGTTCCAATGAAGATAAATAGTTGTTTGTAACCTACACGAAAAATAATAACAGATAAAAATGGCTAGAATAATAAGGAACATATTAAAAGCTCGAGAATGTAATAATTAGTTTCAGTTACCTTCAAGGTGTTGGTACAACAATTGGCTGCAAATGACTTCACGGACTGGTCCAAAATTTTAATTATTAACAATGAAAAGTAGTAATGTTGATACCTGATTATGTATCAAAATGTTTAAAATATTTACAAAATCGAGGTGTATCAAAATACTGTACAATAGTATATTCAAAAAAGAATAGTTAAACACATGCATACTTTTGAATCGTTTAAAAGAATAAAGTGATTAATGGTTGAACAAAAGCAAACATTGATAGTCATCCACAAACGAAAGCGACCATGGATAATCATCTGCAAAAATATGATTTAAAATTGTGAAGTAACCAAATATAAAAATAAATGAAGTAACCAAGAAACTCATGCAGCATGCATAACAATCCTTACTACTTGCTTCCAAAAGTAACAATCCTCCTTACCTAGGCCTATTTGGCCAAAAGATTTTAAAGAAACGGTTGTAAATTACATAGGTAACCAGAAAGGGGAGCAATGGATGAGACCATGACAACATATGATGAGATGAGAGGCGCCAAAAGCTAAAATTAAATTTATCCACAAGTTTTTCATATTTTTGTTCATATCTTTAACAATCTAGTTTTGTGAGATGCCAACCAATTGTTAAAGCATCCAAATCCCCACACGCCTATAAACTTTACATAGGATGACTATGAAATCAACTGCCCAAACAACTTTTTTTTGATGAGATACATTATCATATATCCAACATCATTAATAATATTTTTGGCTTAAATGCATAAAATAGAGTTACAAGGTATCATAAAAATACTGTTTGTCAAGTTCTAACTAATGTGTTTCACATAAAACAGATAAATTAGCATATATGATACACGAGAAAAGAAACTAAGGCATTATATATAATAAGGTTAACACCTTTACTTCACCGGCAAGAACTTCTTCATAACATACAAGCCTAAGAAGACATCCCGGATATAATTAGTTATCTATTACTTATGGTAACCATAGAAATTTTTAATATTTTTAAAATTTAAGAGTATATCCTAATTTAACAATTTTTAATTTTAGGGTTCAATGATTCTCTTTTGGGGTTTTAAAAATATTAGAAAATTGAATAAAAGGCACCTCTAATTTAACAATTTTTAACATTTTAGGGTTTATCAACCCCCTTTTGAATTTTAGAAATACTAGCTTTACAACCCGTGCGATACACGGGTCTTCATTAATATTTTTATATTATTTAAAATTATAATAAATTCCTTTTTGAATTATTACTTTATTAGTATATTTATTTACAAATAATAATATAAATATTTGTTGTTGCCCGCATTCGAACCTGAATCCTGCATAATGTATAAATAATAACATAAATATTTGTTGTTGGTGGGAATCGAACCTGGGAGCTTTAGTATTGTATAGAGAATAATATAAATATTTGTTGTTGGAGGAATTCGAACCTGGGAGATTGAGTAGTGTATATTCTTTTAGTATTTGAATCTAATGGTGCTGATCACTTGATTAAAAAGATCTGACGGTCATAAATGGTGATAACCAAACTAACCAAAAAAATGCATACCAAATTATATCACATTCCAGTTATTATAGTATAGTATAGATTTGTTGTTGGCCGCATTCGAACCTGAATCTTGCATAGTGTATAAATAATAATATAAATATTTGTTGTTGGTGGGATTCGAACCTGGGAGATTTAGTATTGTATAAAGAATAATATAAATATTTGTTGTTGGCGGGATTCAAACTGGGAGTTTGAGTAGTGTATATTCTTTTAGTATTTAAATTTGATCACTTGATTAAAAAGATCTCACGGTCATAAATGGGGATAACCAAACTAACCAAAAAAAGCATATCAAATTATAACTCATTCCGGTTATTATAGTACAGTATGAATTAAAAAAATAATTAATAAAACATACATCGATTTAGGGTAGCTCTAAACCTTAAAACCTAAGGGTTTAGGGTGTAGGAACAAAAAATGTAAACTCTAAATTAAATAATTTTAAAAATTAAGTGTTTAACCTAATTTAACAATTTTTAATATTTTGGGGTTTACCAGTCCCCTTTTGGGATATAGAAATAATTTAAGATATCTTTTTATTATTATTTGAGTGTTTAACAATATTTTATTTGGTTTAAAAAATATTTTTTTAATGCGTAAAATGCTAGGTGAAGTAGTGTTTTGAGGTTAAAACGTTACATAAAGTTACACATTTACAAAATAAGAAAATAAAAAATTAAACCAAAAAAAGGCGTATCAAATTATATCATATTTCGGTTATTATAGTACAATATAGATTAAAAAAATAATTAATAAAACATATATCGATTTAGGGTAGCCCTAAACGCTTAAAACCTAACTTAATCTAGGGTTTATGGTCTAGGAACAAAAAATGTAAACTCTAAATTAAATAATTTTAAAAATTAAGTGTATAACCTAATTTAACAATATTTTTAAAAAATATTTTTTTTAATGCGTAAAATGCTAGGTGAAGTAGTGTTTTGAGGTTAAAACGTTACATAAAGTTACACGTTTACAAAATAAGAAAATAAAAAATTAAAAATAAAAAGAAGGCAAAGCGTGGCGTAGTGTAGCGTTCATGTGTTAAAAAAAATAAAATAAAAAATAAACGGTACAAAGTACACTTACAGAGGCGAGCAATTCTTTAATTGCAGAGTACACTTACTAAAGTAAAGTACAATTCTTTGCTAGCAATTCTTTACTGGTATAACATGAATCCCACACATCTTCACCTTCATTTCTCCAACTGGAACTTTAAGTTTAGAATCAGAATACAGTAGGCCTGGAATAGAAATCTTAATTCTGTCTCCACTTTTCATTGTGAGATTGTGTATGCGTTGTATCCTTGACTGTGCTTCACCGGCTACACTATGTACAAAGAAGATGGGATAATTCTCCGTTATGCCCTCCGTGTCATTCCTAATAACAGCTCTCATGTATTTCCACTTCTGTTTCTGTTTGCATGTATACACAACCCAGAGTGCAAGACCTAAGAAGTTCGATTCAAAGCTTGGCGGGACAAGAAAAGAGACTGTATGCCCACTGCTTTTATAGTTGAACCATTCTGCTACCTCCGTGTTTGGTAGATCAGCTTTAAATGGTCGTTTACCCTGTAACATAAAATCAAAATGCAAGTATATTGAAGTGTGATTGTGTGTCATTGTGAGACCAACAGCAACAAACCTCAAGGAAACTCTGTTCCAAACTTATTGACTTCAGATTGTTGCACCCGATAAAACTCAATCGTTCCAATTCCTTCAAAATTGACAGATCTGCTACATCTTGTAGGCTTGTGCATTCTTCAATGATAAGTCTATTAAGATGAGAAGGAAGTAACGAGATTGATTGAAGGTTGATGCATCCCTCTATTTTCAAGTCTCGCAACTTTCCTAAGCTCGATAAATCAGGTAGTTGCTCTAGTGAAGTGTGATTATTTATGTTCAAATCTCTTAAATTCAAAGGAAGTTCCGGAAGGGAGGACCCAAGACTTGTAAAGTTATTCAATGTAAGATATCGTAGGATGAAAAGCTTAGAAAGGCTGAATGGTATTGCCGAAGAGAGAACCGGTCCGTCGTCAGTAAGAGTTAACATTTGCAAAGAAGGGAAACATAAAATCATAGGCAGGCATAATCTTACATTACAAGTCAGGTTCAGATTCCATAACTTGTTCATATCTTTTACTGAATCAGGCAAACTGATTTCATCTGTCTCCCCTGGGTGAAGACTTAAATCTTCAACTGAGGTAAGATTCCAGATACTTGCAGGCACAAATTTAAGCTTCTTGCAATCTGTAAAATACAACCTTTTTAACTTACCCAGCAGTTCAATAGAATCTGGCAGTTGTTCAATTGCTGTGTTAGCTGCAGACAGGTATTCTAAAGATTGCATCTTCCCCAATTGCTCAGGCAATTGCTCCAGGTTTGAACAACAGCTCAAATATAGTCCCTTAAGCAACTTGAGCTTACATATACTATTTGGAAGATTTCTAAGCTTTTTGCAATAGGCCAAATCCAGTTCAACCAAATTGACGAGGCCCCCAAACGAATCTGGCAGTTGTTCAATTGCAGTTAAACGTGCATCAAAATACTCTAAGCCTTGCATATTCCCAATATCTTGAGGTAACTTTCTTAGCTTCTTGCATTTGTAAAATTTCAATGTAATCAACCCCTTTAATTTAGTAATTGAATCAGGCAGTTTCTCAATTGCGGTCCAACTTGCATCAATCTTCTTCAAGGCCTTCATATCACCCAACGAATCAGGTAATCGTTTTAAATCAGAGCATTTGCTCAGATTCAAACAAGTGAGATAATTCATCTGTTTGATGGGCTGTTTCACACAACTAAAAAGTCAATAAAGCCCAACTATAGATTTCTACTTTGTAAATTAAATAACTCTTGGAGTATTTAAATTAAAAATTATAATAAAAGGCCAAGTAATTAAAGCTAAAAATTACCTAAAATAGTTATTTTATTTTATTAATTGAAATTGTCCATGTTATTTTTGTAAAAGAAGGGGGCTTAGTTAGGTTAAATAGAAAAGGTAATTTATTTTAGTCATAAAAGATAATTAATTATTATTTTATTATTTTATTTTATTAAATATACTTGCCCGTAATATTTTCGAGAAAGAAAGTGTTTTAGTTGCAATAAATATAAAAAGTAACGTGTTTTTGTTAAAAAAGATAAATAATTTTTTAGTTGAAAGGGTAACAGATTAAATATTAGTAATAACTAATAATGATATTATTAATAAATAACTGAAAATCAAATTTTTAATATATATATATATATATTGATATAATAAAATTGATGGTATAAAATAATATAAGTAAATAAGTATAGATAGTGTTATAAATATAATTTTAAAATCTTAGTACACCAGACTTTGTCTCTCTGACTAACATGGCAACTTGGCCCATATTCGCATGTACCATTATACATACTCCCTCCATCTCATATTATGTGTCATGACTAGTCAACAGTCAAATTATTTAAATTTTGACTGCAAATTACGCTTAATATATATAATTAGATAATTTTTAAAATTAGTATCATTAAAAAATATATTTAATTCTCTTTCAAATGTATTTCTAGTTTTTTAAAAATAATACATAAAATTGTCGTAATTATCGATCAAAACTTGGTCAATTTGATCACATATTAGTCAACACAAGACACATAATATGAGATGGAGGGAGTATTATACATCTGTAAACTCGAAGAAGTCTGCAGGATTAAGGATTTTAATCGGGTTCAAAGGATGCTCCTCTTTTTTATCACCAGATTTTGTAATATTAAATAGGGAAAATTAATTCTAACGTCCTTAAATATAAATCCCTGAACTATAAATATAAATTTATAAGTAATTCAACTTTTGAGTTTTTCTCATCGGAGTCCTTCCGTTAAAATCATATTGACGCCGTTCCGAAAAACATTCTTGAAGGTCCGAAGAATCAAAGACAATTTTGAAAATTATTCCAGTTTTCAAACTTAAAGCTTGAGCAACCAAATCGCTCGTTTTTCAATACTCTATCCATCAATAACGTCAAAATCACTGAAAAATAATCTAATTAAAACCCTAGTTCCATTCAAAAATTAAAAGTTTTCCAAACAGAATTTTGATGGTTTAGATGGGTAGAGGATTGAAAAATGAGCGTTTTGGTTACTCAAACTTCGAATTTGGACATCAAAATCACCTTCAAAGTTGCCTTTGATTATCTGAAACTTTAAAAATATTCTTAAAAAATTTGTCACGTTACTGAAAAACTAACGGTATTACTTAGATTTTAACGGAAGGACCGCGATAGGAAAAAATCAAAAGTTGAATTACTTGTGAATTTACATTTATAGTTCAGGGACCTAGAAAAAAAATGCCTATAGTTCAGGGATGTTAGAATTAATTATCCCTATTAAATATTAATCCAAAATTATAAGAATTTTTAAGTAAGGGTAGTTTGGTAAAATCATCGTGTGCCAAAAAAGAGGTACGGACGACCAAACTTTCAATATTTCGTCTATTATATAATTGTATAGATTTTTTGTACATTAAATTGTCTATGAAATGTATATGATATACTAATTAATTTTTCGTAGTTTTCTTTATTAAACTTCAACAAATACTTTAAAAAAAAAATTAGAAGAGTTTAATTGAAATAGTGATGTATAAATATATATATTTTGTAAATATATTAAAGACCAGGAAAGAAATATAGAATACAGAATACTAACTGTTGTATTTACCTACCTTTGGTCCTTTCCATAATCTTTTGAATTTACCACCTGACATGTCAAAGGAGACGAGATCTTCTGGACAAAAGGTAGAAGACAAATACTTCCACGGACAATAATGCCACCTAATGCATCTTAATTTGGGAAGTAAATTTTCAAAACTTCCTGTAATATCATTTGCATCAATTATTTGAAGTAATCTCAAGTTGTGCATCCTTTGGAATATTACTGTACTCATTTGCTTGTTTGTGGAAGTTGTCAAGTCTAGTATAAGGCCTTCAACATTATTTTTTCCCTGATAAGTTCATCAATAATGAATGAAATATATAAAAACTGTGATCATGAAATATATCATAAATATTAAGAAAAGTTCCTGATAATGAATGTGAGTTGTTCATTTTAGCGTTTAATAGTATTTTCATTTGAATTGATTACCTCTGGATTTTGCAAGCTCTTCCAGGCATTTCCTCTCAAGAACAAGCGTGTAGTCTTCCCAAGTTCCCTTCCCATGTCTTGGATAAGATTATGCATCTGTAACGTATTATCTTCATCAATTGTCACTAGACATCTGTCCACTAGATTTTGAATTCCAACACCAGGAAAGAAATCACAAGATTTGAAAACATCAGTAGCCTCATCTTTGTCCTTTCCGACAAAGAAAGCAATATCGAGGAAAATTTTCTTCTGCGTCTCATCCTCTAATTCATCGTAGCTCAGTTGAAGGATTTTCTGTATATCATTCTCCGGGATTGCTTTAACTTTTTCAAGCTTTTCTTTCCAGAATGACTCATCCGTCCTACCCAGTAAAGATGACCCCAACACCTTAAGAGCTAATGGAAGACCACCGGCATGAGTTACAAAGTTTAGGGAGAGCTCCTTGAAACTTTCAGGCGGCACTGATTTTCTAAAAGCGTGATAGCTGAAAAGCTCCAAGGACTCAATTTCTCCTAGTGTCTTCACCATGTATGTATCAACTTCTGATATATCTGCTTTTAATTTATTTAGCAGATTTGCATCTCTTGTCGTGATGATAATTTTACTTCCAGCTGGAAACAAGTTGCCTATGCTCGCAAGCAATTCTGAATAGTTTGCACAGTCCAAATCATCCAGAACGATGAGAGCTCTCTTAGAATGAAGAATGTGTGTCAGTTTTCTAATTCCACTTTCAACATCAGGAATCTTATAATCCTTTTTTCGGAGAAGATCAATCAATAGTTGCTGAAGTAATTGAAGTAGAGAACTACCACCTTGTGAATGTTGTTTAACATTTACGCTAAAGCAGCTAATATCGAATTTGTTACAGTATCTGTTGTAGAAAGCTTTAGCAATTGTAGTCTTCCCAATTCCGCCCATCCCACAGATACCAATGGCACGTACAGCATCAGACTCCATGCTTAGTAATTGATATATTTCTTCGACAGCAGAATCTATCCCAAATAGATTTTTCTCTTGGTGTAACACAGTTGTAGATGCTCGTGATGCCACATCCCCTACAATTTTTTGAATGATTTCTGATTCTTTCCTGTTTTGAACAAAATTTAAAATTGTAACTTTTCTCTGTCACACGTTTGTAATAAATGCAAGAAGGAAACACAAATTCATTGAAGTAGGATTCCCTCCCCCCTCAAAACAGAGAGCTTAGTTTCTTATGATTAACTTGATATTAGAATATTCGCTTCCTAATTGTATAAAAACAATCATGATTAGGTAGATGGACTTATAATGACATTAGTAACCCCTGGACAACGAAGAAAAAAAATACTATTTCAATATTTAAAAATAAAGGGACATACTCATTCGCTTCTTTCCTGAGACGGTGTCCTGATAGTGCAGCAATTTCAGAAAGAGCTGATGTCCACTTCTCGATCATATCAACGGAATGACGCTTTCTATGGCCATTAAGAGCTTCCCTGAAACTCCCCTTCTGGTGTCGAACATCTGATGGATCAACATAGTAAAATACAGGAATCACCTGAATTTGTGTTGTCTTGCATTTAAGGATCTGTACGAGCTCATTAAGGCACCATGGCGAACGAGCATAGTTCTCCGAGAGAACAACGATGAAAATCTTCGATTGTTTAATTGCTTCAAGTAGTGCAGAAGAAATTTCTTGTCCCTTGTCAAGAGCAGGATCATCTCTGAAGGTAAGAATTCCTTGTTGATCCAAAGCAGAGTAAAGATGTGAAGTAAAGCCTCTGCGAGTGTCCTTTCCGTAAAAGCTCAAGAACACGTCCCACTTAGGCGGAGCTGAAGAAGAAGAGGAGGAACACGAAGAAGGGTCGGTTGGTTGGACATTACTAGTAATATCTTCGGAAGAATGCAGGTGCTTTTTCCTGGAAACGAAAACGAGACGTAAATGAACAATCCAGAGCGCAACACCTAAAAATCTATCTTCCAAGTCTGCAACCTCCCTGTTTGGAAGATTGGCTGTAAATGAAGAGAAGTTGTCTCGTCCTACCTGTAACATAAAAAGTGTTAATAGACTGATTAAAGATTGATTTTCTGTCATTGAGAGCGAAAAAAGGAGAGAGGCCAACACCAACCTGTAGGCTGTAGGGAACTTTGTTTCAAACTAAAAAAATTCAGATTGCGGTACTTAAGGAGGTTATTTCTTTCAACATCGACAGATCTGGTAGATTATGCAGGCTTGTGCATTTATGAGCTTCAAGTGATTGTAAACGAGGAGGAAGTGGCGGAAGTGATCGCAAGCTGATGTATTTCTCCATATACAATTTCTTCAATTATTTTAATCTGGATATATCGGGTAACTGTTGTAGTATTCAATGCGTACACAAATTTAGGACAGTAAGATTTGGAGGAAGTTCAGGAAAGGATCTGAGATTCGTACAATTTTCCAATGTAGGATATTGTAGTTCAAAAAGCTTAGAAAGGCTACACGATTTCATTGAGAGGCGAAACCCTGTCCCTCATCTCTAAGAGTCAACCTTTTTAAAGAAGAGAAACTGAGAATCACAGGGAGCCATATTCTTATATTACATCACAGACTCAAATATTCCAACTCTATATATTTGATCGTGATATGCAAGGGATGTAAGACTCCATATGCTATCCGGAAAATGTTTAAGCTTTTTGTAGTATAGATATGTTTATCGATTACTTATTAATAAGGTATAAGATGAAGCTCAGACCAAACGGGGAAATAATTAATTTTGCACACTGATTTTTGGTTCTTGAAGTGACAGCAGAGGCGGATCTAGGGGTTCAAAGGGGTCCTTCGCCTCCCCTAAATTCCTGATATATTTCAGATAGTATACATTCAATCTGTATTAGTAGTGTAGCTCAATCAGGAGAGCAACTAAACTTCAAACATAAGCAGAAAAGTCCGAATATTGAATATCTACCAAGTCTACAATGTATTTGTGGGCTGCTATTTGAAATCTTCCAAGTCCTGATGACATGTAGAGATACAAAGAACAAATGAATCTCTACATGTAAAGCTCCAAGAACCTCAAAGTACTCAACTAGTCTGCCTCTAATCGCCACTTTTTGAATCTTAAATGAGCAGGTACTGAAGGTATCATTTTATTAAGGAGAATTACATCCATGAACCGTAAATTCCACAT
Source organism: Apium graveolens (assembly GCF_009905375.1). Classification (NCBI taxonomy): domain Eukaryota; kingdom Viridiplantae; phylum Streptophyta; class Magnoliopsida; order Apiales; family Apiaceae; genus Apium; species Apium graveolens. The sequence goes on from NC_133650.1 coordinate 308,984,343, forward strand.
CTTTGTTTTACTGGAAATATGACAAAAGATGGTGACTATTATCAAACAATGATTTAAACAAATAACACAGCTTACAGGCTCAATTTCTTGCTTCATTTTCTCTTTCAGCTTGAACTATAGAGCTACCACTTGATGGAATCTCACCAAGAAACTCTGATCTTAACTGCATCAGGAGCCTGCCCAGATAATTCATGCCTTCGCCTTCTCGGCCTCCTCCCCAGAAGAGATCATGAGGTGAAGCTTCTACTAGAACAGATCCCGATGTTGATAGCAGTATAGAATTTAAGTGCGGGTAAATCGAGAATTTATATTTCAAGGCCTTGTACATAATATCAACCTTCACATCTTCCCAGTCCGGTCTTACCTGCAGTACAAAAACAATAAAGATAGTTATATAGTAGATTAAAGTATATTCAACAACAGCACCTCATGTATTCTCAATTATCTTGATGGGATGATTATGTAATGAAAACATTGACGGCGTTTAGAAACAAGCTTTCTAAACTGTGTACATAAATGAATAATAAAGATTAGATGACAGATTTGTGGAACATATAACAAAAGCTGCAGCACTATATTGATATGTTGTCATTAGCTAGACGGCTAAAGGATGACTATTTCAAGCAACAAATAGTGGAGGATCTAATGTCTTGGTCACAAGACTTCAAAAAAAGAAATTGACTTGGTCACAAGTGCATCAGAAGCACCAAGGTCATATCAGTGCCACATGAGGCTGTTAAGTGGATGAAATAAAAATAGGTCGTTAACCAAACACTAACCACAGATGAATAGGAAGTCCAAATTCTTGTCGAAAGATAACAGTCTGCATTTGTTATGTAAAACTTGTACCAGAAGGCCTCTAAACTTTGGTACATTGGTATCATGCATACAGGTAATGTAATCCTACATTCTTTCTTATGCAAAAACATACTTATTGCCTATGTTACCCGGACTCGGGTATGGGTGTCGGAACACGGGTTCGTATCCAAGTGTCGGACTCGGAAATATTCTGAAAAATTTACATGTTTTTGGCCTAAAATAAGTGTCCAAGTGTCCATACCCATGTCCGAGTGTCGAGTGTCCGACACAGGTACTCGAAGCAAAATGAAGAGTCTGGGTAACTAAGCTTATTGCATGTGTTTTAGACAATCTAAATATCTAAATCAAAATATATGGTTGAGAGAACCATATCCAAGAAGTTGTCACTAAGCAAACCGACCAAACTTAAAATAGTTAAGAAGACACAATAAGCTAGCTAAAACATAGGACACTAGGGTAATTTTAATAGGACATGCAATAAGAGATAATCAAAGTTTTTTGATACATAAAGAGTTAAGCTTCTCAGGATTAGTTTAATGCCATAAAATATGCTGTTTGATGTTTGAGCGCCTTAAGTACAAGAGGATAAATACAACTTCTTTGAAATACAGGGGTAAAAGGATTTGAAACAAAAGAGCGATATGCATTGTAACAAAAGTCAGAATAACAAATTGCAGATTATTATAAGCTCATATTCAGTTCATCTCCATGGAACCATTAAAGGTTAGAAATACTCTACAAAGAGATATTGTGGCCATACTGACTACTAACTCCTGTCTTCTGTTCTAGCCAATTGCAAAAGTATATAAGCATTGATCAATCACTCAACGAGAGTCAAATTATATTGAACAAAGAAACCATTCATGAAATTCTTTCTGGTATAACATCAACAGGCAGGTCATATAAGACTGCTGCTCTAATATTAGACTTGTTAAAAAAGGAAAGACAATCTCTACGTTCATCCGCGTACTGTTGTTGACAAAAGACATACCAGATCAGGCCGCTGCCTTTGTAATTTTCTTCCTTTTCGTGCTGCTTCCTCTGGACTTTTTGCATGCACTATGTCTTCAATATATTTTCCTACTTCAGGATCATTCATCCCCATAAACTTGTGTGCCTATATTTGAGATTTAACATATTAAATAAATTACCAGGATGGATTTGACATGAAAAATTATTTTCCAGAACATAACCTGATAATAGTGTTCTACACTTGACCAAGTAATGTAATCACCATTATCATCAGGAACATTAATCGGATGGTGAGAGAAGTTAGAAAAGGCACCATAGGGATCCCATGCTTTATAAAAAAATATAACACTTGGATCGTAAAGGGAAATGGATGGATCAATTGCAGAAGTTTCATCCATCGATGGAACTGAAGGAGTCAGGTCAGGAACAGGCTGAAGAAATCCACTGATAAGCATATCAGGACCAATCTGGATCATGTATAATTTAAAATTAGCTTTAATAGAACTTGGAAACTGAGAAATACAATGAGTATGAAAGGTTAGCCTGGTGGAATATCAAATGCTCAATTCAACTGGAGCATATATTTATTACTACTCCCAGTTTGTTGTAATAAATAAAACAAGTGCTGGTCATGGGTTCAAACCCTCATTTCCCCGTTCCATTTTAGAAAAACAAGAAAAGTTCTTCTGAATGTACCCTCAGTCCTATTATCCGTCTTTGTTTGCGTTTTACTGTATCCCCCAACATTATGTCTGCATTTGTTTTGATATTTCAACAGCAACATTCAGAAGGGGATAACAAATATATCCCCTTCTAAAATTATGGTGTTTTACTTGTTTTGAATTGTAGCAGCAAAAGGAAGAGGATAGATAACAAATGTATGTATGTATATTTGAGAAGGGGATAGTCCGTGTGTGCGTGAAGCAGATGATACATACAATTGGGTACCATGTTTCCTTATTACAACCCACCCCACTCCATGCTGCTGCAATTTTCAAGAGCCCCTCTCTTCACCCTCGTTCCTTTTTGCATTTAACGGTTATGATTTGTTGGCTCCTAACCCTTTACATTATGCTATTTCTTTACCGGTATAGTGCAAGTCCAGTTTACTAGCTATTCAAACTCTTTTATAGTAGTTGCTAATTATATTCTTTAGTATCACTTGATCATTGACCAACATTTCTAGCACTCTAGCTAGATTTTATCATACAACATTTCTAGCACTCTAGCTACATTTTTTCCCCTCAGCCAATGATACAAGGCTTTAATCTAACAAAAGATTAGAGCCTTATTAGTTTATATGTATGTCATTGTCACTGTGAAATAAATGTGATTATCAATGTTTTCTGAGCATGGTATCTTCTGCCTTATTAGTTTTACGTTACAGCGATCATAGCAAACTCCAAATTCATTTCTTAAATAAAAAGCATCGTATCCTTGTGGGATGCATAATTAATTAACATTTCTTACATTGATGTTTTATTATTGCAACATTATTGAACTATGTTTCTTTAGTTTATATTTAATGATCATGCAATATTTTTAGTTTATTTAAATGTATGCAAATTTATATAATGTTTCTGCCAAAATATGTTTATTTATTCTTTTCCACGAAACCCAATTAATTATGATCCGAATATAATTTAAAAGAATGCAATTTAAAATTACTTTTTTAATTATAATTAATCCTATCCCTAATTTTTTTGCCTAACAAACAATGGATACAATGGATAGCACTATTTAAAGGATTATAATTCTTTTGATATGTTTAGAAACAAACATGGGATTGGACTATTTTTAAAAATTATAATCCTTGGAAAAATAAGGAGGGGATTATAGTGAAAGGATTATAATCCCCGGAGGGTGAAGTGGCAAAATACCCTCTTTTTAGATTTAAATGGTGAGAATACCAATATTTGATAAGGCTGGCGGAAAATACCGGATGTAATACGCATCAGGCGTTTGGGTATCCATTTATACGCATGGTAAGTTTGGGTAACCATTCAATAAGCAAATTTAAGTTGGGTACTGTTATCTAATACGCATTTATGATGGAGGTATTGCAAAATACGCATGTGCAACTAGGGTATTGTGTTATAATAATACTATGAGATACCAAAATAAAGAATGTGTATCTGTCAAGACCGACTTGCAAAAATACATCACCCACTGACACAGCAACATCAGGTACAAACTCACGCCTATATACATACAATACATACATCTATACCTCTAATCCAAACTTGTTTTCACCTAAGAGATTCACCCGTCAATCATACAATCAACTAGATTAAGGCATTTATGCCATCGTATGCGTACAAGAGAAGAGCTGATGTATATGTGTGTGTAAATAAGAGGTTGAAGAATAAGAGAAGGAGATTGTGGCGCTGATTGCATTACGCATTATCCATTCGGGTAAACGAATGGGTAAAATTCGCCATGTTCTTTAAATATGGGTATTCTGCTTAATATAACAATAAAAAAACCGGTATATTTAGCATTTTTTCGTCCCCGGATTATCCGGGGATTATAATCCTTTACTTGGTAGTTTGTTTCTTATTCATCCTTTTATCTTAAATTTTAACAAAAATGATTTCATCTAATTTTCTATACGAGCATAATTTATAGTGTGTTTCGAATGCGTAAGTTTCAAATTCGAGCACTAGGGAACCTAATCAATCTTCTTCACTCCAATCACACAAATTCTCACGGGACTTTCATCAAACACTTCACTGGCTTTAACCAAAACCTAACTTAAAACCAAAAAACTGTAAAAAAACATACAAAACTTCAATTCAACCATTAACATATTCGCGTGTGTGTATATAAAATTAAAATCGCGTGTGTGCGTGATCGAGTGTGTGTATATATGTAAGTGTGAGTGTGTGTGAAAGAAGAACAAACCTCGAATCAAGCATTTGCGAAAGAAGAAGAATTTACTGTGTTACAAACTTTTTTAACTTTCATAAATAGCTGGTACTACCCCGTTAATTAGAATAATGGACCAAAATGTCATTTTTGAGTGTTAAATGGTCTAAAATGTCACTTTTGAAAATAATGACCCAAAATATTACTTCATAACGGTACTTCGTCTTCCATTTTATTTTTTTAATGCAAAACGGTACTTAGTGTGCCGTTTTGGTACTTTATTTTTTTTAAAATTTTTTTATAATGTGCAAAACGGAGGTTGAAGTATCGTTTTTGCTCAAAATAGTACATATAGCGTTTTGTACCAAAACGGTACCGGTACTTTATCTACCGTTTTGTGCAAAAAAAAATTTAAAATGCCAAAACGTTACACGAAGTTCCGTTTTAGGTGTTTTGCATAAACGGTACACGATGCACCGTTTTAAAGTGACATTTAGGGCCATTTTTAATCCCCAAGTAACATTTAGGGCCACCACCGTGTTAATTATGCCTTCGACTTTTTTATATACATGTTTACGAGTCTTGACCACTTAAAAATAAATAATTTTTCTTTTTTGAAAAATATGGAACTGATATTTTTATACAAAAAATATGAAATATAAATTTTTCTTTGTTGCTGATGGGTCGAGTAGAAACAAGTTTCCGCAATTATTTATTGCAGAAGCAACCAAAATCAAACAGATACGAAATTAGTTTAGTGTAGTTGTATTTAATTGCAGAAACTCGTCAGAGTTTACACGTAATTGACACTAGTTGTCAAAAACCGTATTTTTGTAAAAGAAAATTGAAATATAGTATTTTTGCAAATTAAAAATTATTTTTGCAAATTTTTTTAAAAAATAACAGTATATTGTAAAAATATTTTTAAACTTGAATATTTTTGAAAAAAGCCGTTAGATAATTTTGTGCACACTTGTGCAGAAATCGAAAATGAAATGTTATATTCATAACAATTTTATTTTTAGGGTAAAAAAGTGTGAATTTATCAAAGTATCTTTATCTTAATTTTTTTTCAATAACTAGTTATTGTGAATTTTCACTCTTTTTTTACTCCGTGAACAAAAAAAATTGTTCCATAAATAATATTTTCCAACTACAAATTGTTCTTTTTTTATTTTTTTAACTTTTTAAATCTCTTATTGTAGTTTCAAACATCTCCTTTTCGTCTAATTAATTTTCCTATAGTCAGTGAAAGTGGTTTATTTTAAAAATACACTCTGTTTAAGTATTAATAACAGAGACAATTTTATATTTTCACTCTTGTTTTTTCTCCGCAAACAAAATAAATTGTTCCGTAAATAACATTTTCCAACTACAAATTGTTCATTTTTTATTTTTTTTACTTTTTAAATCTCTTATCGTAGTTTCAAAAATCTCCTTCTCTTCTAATCATTTTTTCTAAAGTAAGTGAAAGTGATTTATTTAAAAAATACACTCAATTTAAGTATTAATAATTTCACAACATTTCAATTGTAATGTCGCTACTAATTATATTTTGTAAATTAATTATAAACTAGCATAAATCCCGTGCGATGCACGGGTTTCCATTAATATTTTAAATTTTTATTTATCAAGTTATATTATATTTTTAAAATATTTATATAAATATATAATGATTATAAATTTTTTAAAAATATAATAGAATCACATGTGGTCGTAATTTAGTAGAATAAATAGACTATTTCTAGTAGTTTAACAATTTAGTAGTTTAGCAGATATGTAACACTATTATTTATAATTTTTAATAATATGATAAGTTGTATTCGTAGTTTAGTAGGATAAGTATACTATATTTAATAGTAGTTTATTAGATATATAACACTATTTATCTATTTTTGTAATAATCAAAATTAGAGAATTATCGTTGAACCAAACCGTCAAAATCGTTAAACCAAATTATCTCTATTCCGGCTATTATAATATAGTAATAGTATAGATTAGTTTGTACATCATAATTCAAACTTGACATGGTCAAAGACGATGAGGCGTAATTCAATGGTACAGGATGAAAAGGACATGTGATAATTACAATATGTTTCAATACAGAATCTTATTATTTCATGTTATATAAATCCAAATAAAAATCATTTAAAAAACGAAAATAATATGATCACCAACCCCTATCTTCCAAATACCGGCCCCACAAAAGCAGAATTTAGGAGAAAGTAGGTTTAATTTTTAAGACACTTTCTTATTATTATCATCTTTAATCCAATATTTTAATTTCGATAACTACAATTTTTAGAAAAATTATAATTAGGTATCACAGGTTAGCAACTTTCTGCTTTCCGAATATTATAATCCAGTAGATTTTCGGAAGTCGGATTTCACGTAAATTCTCGAATTCCACGGAGGAGAATTTATGATTATGACTCCAGAGTCACAGATTCGAATCTCACGGAGGAGAATTTATGATCATGATTACTGAATAAAATTATGTCGTTTATATGCGGTTTAGCTAGGTTCACGTGTTTTGTAGAATATTGCGTGAACCCGTAAAATTTACCCGGTGTACGAAAAAACTCCATTAATAATGGATGCAAAAATCGGTTTTCACATATAATTCTCGTATGCAAATTTTGGAAATGGATATAATATACATTTGACTTTTGTACGTAATTTAATGTGTCTTGACCGTATATCACTGTTAATTATTTTTCAAATTTTATTTTTGTAAATAAAATTCTAGGATTAAAGTTTTATTCACAAAAATAAAATTAAAAAATAATTAAAGAAACTATACGATCAAGTCGCCTTAAAATACAAATACGCCTAAAATTTAAAGAAGACAACTAATTTGGGATGAAGAGAGCAGTAGACGTAGACGTAAACCAATGAAAAATATTACTCCCTCCGCACCTTATTACTTTTTTAGTTTCATATGTCAGGACTGTTCATAATATGAGATAAATTATTAATTTACGCCTAATTTGTAAGAGTAGATATAGTCATGAGTGATTTTGTTTGATTTATATTTATGAGGTGAACTTTTTATATTTTATATTATTACGAAATTAAAAATATTAACTATCAAAAATGTGTTGGCAAACGTGATAAAGACAAACGGGAAAAATATTAAGAGACCGGGTGTAGTATTTAAAATTTATGTACACCTCATTATTATTGCAGAGATACATGGAATATATTATAATTATGGTAAGTCTGGTTTCTTCTCTTCCCACCGCACACTTCAATATTCTTTTTCATTTTTTCAGCCTTTAACATTTACATCATTTTCTTCCTTTCACATTCATACTGATCAAAACTTGGTTGCCAACCATCTCTCTCTCCATCTCTCTCTCTTTCTCTCTCACTCTTATAGTTGCCACCAACTGGCTACATTTTCTTGATCTAGCTCTCCCTACCTCTCTCTTTCAGTGGAGATCTAAAACAAAATCCTTTAGCTTAGCCTTGTTTTCTCTTTTCTATGAGAAAGTGTTGAACTTGGCTTATTACATACCCCTGGTTTCTCATATGCATATGCCAAAACTCATCAAACCATTCATTTTCTCTCCATTCTGCAAACATCTTTGTTAGGAGCTTCAACACATCAAAAGGATAGCCAGCTGCAGGTATGCACCTCTCTCTCTCTCTCTCTCTCTCTCTCTCTCTCTCTCTCTCTCCCTCTCTCTCCCTCCCACACACACATATTGATCTTTAGTTCTAAGGGAAGCTAATATAGCCATATAGCTAGGTAACCTTATGTTTGTATGATATAACATACAACTATACAAGATCTAGTTTCTGTCTCTGCAAGGTTAGCTTTCTTGTAGTTTCTTGACTTTTTAGTTTTGAGAATTAGTTCATTTTAACATATTAGGTATAAAAGCAATGGATTCTGCAAACAGTGGAAGTATGCAATCTTCAAGTGGAGGAGATGAAGAGTATGATTCTTCTTCACACCCTCATGATAGTAATTATCTTCTTAATCCTCAAACAAACACATTAAACCATTTAGCTAATACCAATCAACCCACTTTTTTATACTCTAATGACACTTACAACAATAACAACAATATTCTCCATCCATTTTCACACTCACCCTCTACTTCAAGTCTATACACTAGTAATACTAATAATAATAACATTCAAGACTTTTGGTCTACAAACCCTCAAAATGACCAAACTATCCAAACATCATACACACCCTCACAACAACAACAACAACCATCAAACCTATCTATTAATCTAGACCATCCACTTTCAAATTCCTTGCCACAACTTGATCATCACCAATCAAGTGTTTCCAAGAATCCAAAAAAGAGAACTAGGGCTTCTAGAAGAGCACCTACCACAGTTCTCACAACAGACACCTCAAACTTCAGACAAATGGTTCAAGAATTCACTGGCATTCCTGCACCTCCTTTCTCCACTGCCACGTCAGCATTCTCGCGTCGTCTCGATCTTTTCGGTGCTGCTGCTAGAGGAGAGTCCTTGATCTACCCTTTGCGCCCCTCACCTCAAAAAGTAGCTAATATTCAGCCTCTGTACAATACTTCAATGGCTAATATTACTACTACTAGCAACATTGTTAGTACTACTAGTACACCAAATAGCTACCAACAATCACAACAGAATGTGCTCAACATGCAAGGAAATTCAATGCTTAATTATCAATCTATGCTGCAATCTCAGCATCAGGAGGCTAATGCAGGGCAAGAAAGTTCCAGAAATGTGTCTGTTGTCGATGATGATGTCGAACATTTTCGATCTTTTAGTGCACCAAATGTTCAGCTTGATCAAGGTGACAAAGGATCATATTGATGGTACTTCAGACAGACCAGTTTCATAATGGATTTGTTGTTATAATTACTGTTTTTTAATTATTTTTTATTATGCTTGAAGCAACTAAACATTGATTAGTTGAGATATGATCATGAGGATATATAATGATTCATAATGGTAATGGTTGTATTATTTAAGAGTGGTTAGTGAGTCTTAATCACCGCTCTATTAGGTTGTCAAGTTTTAAAATCATATATAATATTTGATTGTTAAGTTATTTCAAAAGAAATTTTACGGTCCTCGTAAGAATTCTCGAAAACGTTCGCAAATGCTACAAAAATATTAAAATATTATCAAGCTATTGATTATTTTCTAAAATGACGACTCGTTATTTTTGGGATCCTTTTCGAGATAATAGCCCTGTGTTATTGCATGCAATTAGTTTTGCAAAATGAATTTTACAATACATTTTGTTCATGAGTACATCTTTAGCACGAAATGAGCCTTCAAATGTGTTGATTTTTACAGGCCCCAAATGTCATTAATTGCATGGATTACAAGTAAAACGTTATAATTATAATATATTAGTGTTAAAAACAACTAATAGCAAGATAAAATTTGTTAGTAGTAATTTAGAGTGAGTCTTTAATGGCGGTGAAGCTGAACTTTTATGGGCCAGCCCAGCCCAGTTTAGAAGTGAGTCTTTAATGGTGGACAAAAGAATAAAAGATTGTGGGCTTTCACAATTTCACTGGTGTTCAACCACTGAAAGACCAGCCCAACTTGGGCTGCCACAAAATATACAGCAACTATATACAAGCTCTAAGTTCTTGAATTTACAAAAATGTACAGTGTGCTTTGAAGCTCTAAGTTCTTGACTTGGGCTTTTAGCAGAGATATATAAAAAATGACTATCCAAAATCACTTCAGCTATGCAAAGATCTTCAAAGCTAAATGCTACAAACCTTCATGACTAAGAACCAGATTAGCTAGGCTTTCTAGCAGAAATCATCACAAAACGCCTGTTGCGAACAACGGTGATATCAAGCAGCCCGCAAGTTGCGCAGAGATCTTTGAGTTCACCCTCGGATAGAAATATGTGGCTGCCTGAGATTTCTCCAATGATCTGCAGTGAAACTTTTTCTCACTATTTCGGACTCACAAGAAAACCTTGATGAATAACAAGACATAACTTGGAAGTATGGAACCTAGTTCCACACGGCATTTATGAAGGAACTAACAACTGAAATGGTACGTTATCAGGTAAACTCAATTTCAGCAGTTGGCAAGACTTGGCAGTTGACACTAATATCACAATTGCACTCGCAGGTTCAATAGAGTTTTGGGCTAGGAAGCTAAAATTGTAAATGATTTACCATATAAGAATAAATGAATAGATCAAGATTTTAGACTTCAATGATGTTTCTTGTTCTCAAAGTCACTCATTGACCCTTAGAGTGTCTCTAACGTGGGGTGTCAACTGGCATGTGGCATGGTATTCTTTGTTGGCCAGCTATTGGAGTTGCAAGGGTGCTAACTTTTTGACATACTTTCAACAAGGGTGCTAAGTTCTTTTGTAGGACCAAATGTGACTAAAAATTGTAAACTTAAACCCTACTAAAATAATACACATAAATTTTATTCATGAGAGAAAAGATTATAAACTAATATATACAGTGATTTGGCAAAGTTGGCACGCTCGAAGAGTGTCAACCCTTAGAAATGCTCTAAGATGTTTTAGAATAGTTGAGCTGATATAAATCAAACAATTTTCATATTCAAGATAGTTTGTAAACTGTTTCTCAGAATTTCTATGCAAATATCCTGATGTTCTAGATATCGAATTTCTAAAAGGAAACAAAGAAATTAAGTATTCACATAATCCATTCATATTCATCGGTTACTAATTATTATTTGATGATTTGTTATGAAAAAAAAGTGACAAGTAGTTCTTACATATGTAGAAGTTATTCGGAAAAGATAATTCCGCTGAATACAAACATGCTCAAAATTTCAAAAATAAATAAATTACCTGACGTACAGACCCCAACAAAGGTATCAATGAGTAGAGGCCATCAAGTATGTAAGTAGTTGCAACAAACACTCCCCCAGGACGTAGAACTCGGCTTATTTCAGCTACCTGAAAGAGGTAGCTATCAGACTACTGAGAACAGGTAGCATAAAATAGATGAGGTAATTGATCATTACAACCAGTAGTTATTACTTTACTTAACATGGGGGGGGGGACAAAAGACAAGGTCATAAACACAAAGATCACAACCACTGTACAATTCTACGAGATGAAAAGAAAAAGTATCACGTCAAATTTTTGTGCGCCAGGACAGAGCAAGAGCCTTCAGTGCACCCCTTTTGGGGCTGTATCCATCTCAAAGTTCCTGTGATTATACACTTTTCCAGCAGTTGCAGTCTGATGGTTTGTTTCCTATCAGTTGCAGAATGCTCAGCAACTTATGATGCCCTCTTATGAGTGCCTCCTCTAGTAGATTCAGTTCCTAGATATCGCTCTCAAAGTACATAAATTCATTTCTAAATATCTCTATTTAGATATATGAAACTTTTCTTGGACACTTCAGTCTTCACACTGAGAGCAGACTCAGTTTTGTTTGTTCACTTGTGTTTAAAGTAGATAAAAATAACAGATGTGTGTATTACTTGTAAAAAAATCAAAATGAAGATGGGCGGCCTGCTAGAAAAACTTTAAGACTTGGTTTTGTATTACAAAAATAACGAATTTGAAAGGATCAGGATATCCAGAATAGGCAGAAGAAAATCCTGGCCATTTTGTGTCCGCTACTGCTCAAGCCTAAGGTAAGAAAAATAAAATAATTTTCCAAATTAGAACAAATCGATGGACATTCCTGTTTTACCGATCAGTTACCAAAAAGTTAACCATCACAGAGGTGACAAAAAACAGGGGTTTTGCGGAGCTTCCAGAACTACATTTCGATTGAACTATAGGTGACATGCATTTTGCACCCAAAGAGATACTTATGTATAAATATGTATATATTAAGAGACGGATTTGCGAGGAAATGCAATATGACAAACAACAAAGTTTTTGGATGCCTGATAATACAGGTACGTAAGTCCTAAAATTATTACAGAAAAACACAAGTAACTATTTAGATTAAAACGGATCAAGATTTCAGCTGAAGGTCACAGTAACTGATTTAGTATTTTTGTAAGACCTGTGTTTGGGTTAACTCATCTACTGCCAACTTAAAAGTATCAAATAAGTACCACATTAGGACCTGGCCCGAATATTAAAATAATATCATATTATTATTTGCATAAAATTGAACATCATAATATGTGCAAAACACAGATCAAAATATAATAAATAAATGTTGTCAAATTATTTAGTTAAAAAAATCAAAGTCACATGTAATTCTGAAATTCCACCGTATACCTTTAGATCTATAGCTGTGCACTTAGTTATTTTGTTTGTTATATAAATCTAACATGTTGGTTTTTTTCAATACAGTTATTTAAAAGTAAATCGACGCTCTAACAAATACAAATTAGAGTGAAAACAAGGTCTACAGAGTAGAAGTCAATTCTTATTAGTTGAAATTTAATTATATCTATACTAATATATTAAATACAAAACAATGAAAGTTTGATTGGTAGTTGGTCTGTTCACCGTAATTATAGCAATATTTAAAATTAAAACACCCTCATAAATAGATTAATATTTACAATAGAATTATAATATGTATAATGAACTCGTTTAAACAAAATAATATATAATATTCACCCGGGCCAATTATACAATTGACCCAATCTGAAATAAAAAATAAAAACAGACTACTTACAATCAGTTGGATATGCAGTCTCGGACTAAAACAAAATAAGAAAGACTAATAAAAATTTGAAAGGAAATTCATTTGATCGATATAGTGTCATCAGACTAAAATAAAATAATAAACGGGCTAAAAAAATAAATATTTAAAAGAAAAATCGTTTAGCTCATTTAATGTCACGAGGCTAAAACAAAATTAAATATATTATCCATTCGATCTATGAGAAAAAATATTTACCTATTTACCCCGGGCTAAAATAAAATTAAACAAAAAATTAAATATAATTAGTTAGATTTCGTTGATATACCGGGCCTGAGGCTAAAGCCAAGATTTATTACATCATGCTAAAACAACATAATAAATATTACCGATCAAGCTAAAAAAATATTTACTGAACGGGCTGAAACAAAAATAAAATTTGAAATGTAATAAGTTGGTCGATATAATGTCATCACGCTAAAACAAAATATATTATGTATTCGGTTTAAAACAAAATAATATTCACCCAAAGCTAATATATAATTTAAAATAAATAAAATATAATACGGGCCTGAGGCTAAAACAAAATAATGTATAGTATTGTTCTACGCTAAAATTAAACAAATTAATATAATTAGTTGGATGTGGTCGGTATAAGATCATTCGTATATTATTAATGTGAGCTAAATTTTATCTTTTAATTAAAACATAATTATATTTCATAAACACACCAATAAATTTCATTAAAACTATATCTTTTAATTAGTCTTATTTTTTTAAAAATTAAAAATATCACTAAATTATAAACGTGTATATTTAAAATATAATCAAATCATATTATTAATAATTTCTAATAAATAAATTTCAGAGCTTAAAATTTTCACTTAAAATTAAATTCAAAAATTATATAATATTAAAAACAATAGTTATATAATTTTTTAGTGAGTACCAAGATTTGGTGCCTTTGTGTTCTAATATAACATGGTTTCGACTATTAGCATATATAGTTGATAAACCGTGCTTCGCACCTTTGCACATGCCCGACTTTAAGATATCGAATTAATATTTATAGAGAATTGAACTCATAACCGTACAAAACACGAATCGAAATTGATATATTAGTTCTAATATTAAATTGGTACTTGCAAAGAATAATTATGTAGTTAAAAGGAATCGAATCAGTTATGAATTTATATAGTATATTTTTAGTGTGCACTATTTTACTTGTTATAGAAATCTAACATTTAGTTTTTTTAATAAACGAATTGTATAATTATCTTAAAAACCAAATATTTGTTACTTTATATAATTTAATTTTAATTAATATTATTTGATAATTATCATATAATTAGCTTTTTCAATATAGTTTATTTAATATTCCTTCATTATTGATAAAAATAATTTTTCAAATTAAAAGTAAAGAGATGATATTATACTTAATTTAATATTACTTAATATAATCTAAATACAACCCATAAATTTGTTACCGTTAAAAAATATTTTTTAACTTAAAATTAAATAAACATTGTGATGGACGGTGACAAATACAATCGTTAATTTAATGATCTCCAGCTTTAAAGTTAATAAACGTCGCTAAAGTCATTTACTATTACTTAATTATTTCTAAAATAATATTTTCCAGTTTAATAATAAATTGAGGCTTGGATGGATAATAACTAATAGGAAATAAAGTTTACAAAGAATAGAAGTCATGTTAGTAGTTTAATTAGTAGTTAGTAGTTTTTCAAAATAAAAGTAAATATACTTTATTTTACTTAGTTTAGCGTAACTTAATAAAATCTTAAAAAAAATCATAAATTCGCTTAAAATATATTTTTCTATTTTATAAAGTTTATAGAGGACAATAAAACATGGTTTCGCTTATTATTAATAAAGAGTATAGACATGTATTTCTAAGCCACCTCTAACACATGTGTATACTTTGTGTGAATTAACGCATGAACCATTCCTTAGTAATGATGCCTTTATTAGTTCCATTACTTATCAAGAAATAATTGCTTATGAATTACACCTTAGTTAATAGTAGCACACATAAAAGCCAAATAAAAGAACAAAACTCTTTCAATTCTTACGGCTGCAGAAGGTGATGGCCAACAATGCAAAGCAGCCCCAGCATGCACAGCATCAATAGAACTTGTGGCAAATGGAAGTCTGGAGATATCAGCTCTAACCAGTATCAAGTTTCTACAAAAAGAAAAATTGGACCTATTAAGATTAAATTCATGCAGAAATAATATTCACTTTGAAGTATGTACCAACACCAATAAAAACTAGATTCAAATTGGTGTGTACTCTGTTGGGAAGTTTTCCTCCTCTTTAATGAATTTAAAACACTCTTGTAACATGTTCTCTGAGAAATCCAAAGCAACAACACGGGAAAATAGGCCACTTTTGGCAAAAAGCCGTGAAAACATCCCACTGCCACAACTAGCATCAATTATGTTTCCACCTAGGACTGGCTTAAGATAATCTATCATCATCTCAAACTGCAGTAAACAATAATACTTAATTAGAAGCCTGCCATTGTCAATAAATTAAAGCGTAGTAACAACTCTTGCTGTGTGCGGTTTTAAATAACAATTTTGATTTAAGCAGGATCAAAGAAATACAGTTGCCTTGAATCAGTTTAATTTACTCTTTCACGGTGTTCCTCCCCGGTTAAAAATTTGCAATTACCTCTTTTTCGGCTCCTGGAAAACCACCCAGCACAGAAAACGTTTGCCGCCAGCCCCGCTCATACAGAAAAGACACAACAGGGGTTCTAGTAAAAACATGTGAAGACAGTCAGATACAAGAGGAATGCAGTAAACATATCATACCAATATCTTATTGTTTTGAAGAAACCCAATTGACACACAAGAGCAATAGTCCGTGTGACAGTCAAATAATCAAAATGTCAATGAAGGGGCAATTTGAATTTAGAAACTAATTAGGCAGTGAATCAGTCATTAGTATCATTAGGATCACTTACTAGTTACTAGCATCCCAAAACATGTTCTTACTCCTTTAATTATGGTTAAGAAGGGTGAAGGCACCATGAGGGTGTTTGTTTGATGGTTAATGTGCCCGGTTAACGGGAATCGGAACCTTAAACCTAAGTGATGGTGTTTGGATTACTAATTTAGCGGCGGGGAATGGGAACTCCATTCCCTCTTGGTGGGTAAATCAAACCTACCATATCCCTTGGGTTTCCATTTCATTCCCATTCCCATTCCCATTAACCCCCATTCCCATACCCTCCATTTCCATTCCCGATTCCCTTTCCCATGATGCATCCAAACGCCTCCCATGTTTGTCATGATAAAGCTTGAACAGGTATGAACTCAGAACCCGTTCAGGAACCTTCAGAGATAACATGAACCGTATGTCCAAAATATGCATGACACAATATTTGGGCATATGAAATTCAATAAAACAAAATATTCAAGAACAAGACTATATTCCGACAAGTACTCTTGCACTTGATGCAAAAAAAATAAAAAAAATAAATAAATAAATAAATAAATGCACCACTGTCCCCATTATATACAATTTCTGAAACATGTCCATACATATCAAGCATTGGTGTGTTCTGGGATCATGTTTAAGCAGTTAAACCTGCTCAAACTCACTTCCAAAAGAATGAAGCAATCAAGTGCTAGTGTGTGACCAAGAATCACAAATTACTTCCTTGGTTACTATGTAACTTATCTCAAAATAATTAATCTATCAAAATTTTAATTTTTTACCCCGCAAATACTCTTGTATGGTTACATGAAATTAGGTAAAGGTTTATGATATTCGCTTATTAATCGTCTTAAAGTACTTATTATTCCTAACATAAATTCAAATTCCAGTAGGAAACAAAATCACTAATCAAAATATTAATATTTTTTAAAGGATCATATATTATGCTCTTACCAAAAAAAATATTTATCTAATCGAAGTACATATGGTGTTTTATTAATTTGTTCCAACTTTTTAGGCATTGAAAAGCAAATACTTAAAAAAAGTATTTACCTGAAAATTTCTGTTGAAGCTGGCATTGATTCATCATACGCATTTGATCCACTAGCTACGGTTAGGTTAAGATGTGTTTCATTTCCAAAGTATTCCTTCCGACAGGTGCAACAGTGAAAACTAGACTGTGCTGAAGTGTTCCTGTAGCAGATAATTAAATTAAAGGACCGAGCATAGAAATCCTATATTAGCATGAAACTGATATAACACGAGATCGAAATAGAAGAAGTTGAAGAAATACTAGAGTATCTGTTACATATATATAAATGCAAAGCATGTAGAAAATTGTTGCAGTAAAGAAAAAAAAACATGTTCTAACTCTAGAAGAGATAACTTACACAGATAATTGTGTCGCGCCAATCGAATTAAATGGCTCATAACATATGGGACAAGCTAATAAGCTTTTGTTCGCGGTGACTTTTTCATCATTCGATATGAGATCCTGTTCATAGTATAATATCAAAAGAACAATTAAAATATAAACAATAAACGGACAAATTAAATATAAATAATAATATATACAGCAACAGATAGCAAACACTGACAATACTAGATTTTATAATTCGATAAAAGGACTTATAATTTCAGATACTAAAAACGGACAAACTAAAAACACATAATATAAACAGCAACAGATAGCAAACACTGATAATACGAGATTTTATAACTCGATAAAAGGACTTATAATTTCTGATACTAAAAACGAACAAACTAAAAATATATAAGGGTTAAATATCAAACCGGGCACTGAAGTGAAGACGATATATCAATTCGTTTACTGATCTGAACGGATATCATTTTGATCACTAAATTCATATAAACATCAAATAGATACCTCCAAAAATGCGACGAGAGAGTAAATATTATATTTTGTTAAGTTATACACATTACTCTTCAACACTAGTATAATCAAATGAGTTATGAATTCTAGTATTTCAGATAAAATTTTTATGTTTTAAAACTTTTATTTACTATTTATTTTTAATTAAGTAAGAAAAAATAATTGTAAAATTTAAAATAAATAGTAAATAATTTTTTTAAAATCTAGATATATTATCTAAAATACTAGAATTCACAATATTTCATTTGATTGTAGTTGCATTGAAGACAAATGTATAGAACTCAACTAAATATTATATTTATTTTTTCATCACATATTATATTTATCTATTTGATATTTAAGTTATCACATATTTGTATTACTATACGCTTCAATCATTTCATGAACCTTCGCAATTTAGCGGAACAAAATGTGCCAGCTAATTATTAAGCTAGAAGATCCTTCATTACATTTAATAATGTTTCGATATTTTTATTCGACTAACAATTTATCGTATTATCATTTCTTAGAGTAAATAACAAACTTAGGCTACCAAACGTTCACGTCGTAACAGATAATATTAATTTATCGAGGATTAATTTACCATAACAACAAATTTAAAGCACAAAAAATAATTATCTAATGAATTTATACGAGAGCTTACTGATTCAGTTACAGTTATTGAAGCTCGCGCAAAGACTCGGGCGAAAGATTGAGTTGACCAGGGCTTGAGAAGAGTGCGAGTCGAGTTAAGACCGATTCGACTCGGTGCTAACACGAAATGGCAGCTTAAGCTTGCCATTAATTGCTAATGATGGACGAAAATTGGACTGAAGATGTATGAATTTGTGTGTGTAATGGGAGTGAAAAGTCTCTCTGTTTTGATATGAATTGACGTGTGTTTTTGTATGCCACGAGACACCGTTTAAATTTAAACAAATTGTCAAATAAATTGATTGTACACTAATTGGACCATACTAAAAACCCCAAATTTTTAAACCAAAAAATTCCTCAAATTTGATGTATTGAATATTTGCCGATCTTCTCAATAATAATATGAGACCCGTATATATTTATATGCTCCCACAAATCAAAATCAGTTATGTATCACCAACGTCATTTGGTAAATTTTTGGGGAAAGATATTTGGGGTACCTAACAATACTCATAGAAATCGTTTTGTTCAGAAGACGGTATGGGTTTGTAATAAGGAATCGGTTTAGGCTGGTATGGGGTTGAGGAATCATTCATCATATCATGTGTTTGGTTCAGTACTGTAATGAAATTTTTTAATTTAAATATTTTTGATTCATTGATTGAATCAAATTTTTATATATTATATATATCAAAATTTAAGTTGTTATACAACTTACAAACAAAAAAAAATAAATATAAGTGATTAAAAAATTAAAAAATCTAATGTTAATGTTAATTTATAATTTTTAAAAACAAACAAAATAAAATATTACTATTTTGTATTAATTAAAAATAAGCACAACTTATCTAAAATTAAACATGATAATTAAGATATATCTTTTTAAGATTGTATTTAACTTTATAAGTAATGAAATAATGAAATTTATTTTGATATCTCATAGCTCTCTCTCAAACGACCTCCCCTAGGATATCAAATATGATTACAGATGGGTCTGAGGAATGGGTATGAGATTTTAAAAATAGTCAACCAAATACTGGGTATAGGTTTCAAATGAACGAAACTCATACCTGATACCAGAATTAGCCGAATCAAACGACCACGTAGTAATTTCGATTTTTTGTTTAAAAACATAGTACTTTCGTTTTTTTGTTTAAAAAATCCGAAAAATTATTATTTATAGTTGAGTAAAATTCCAATACATAGTTAATTCATCTTATAGTTATAGTATAGAATTGAAATTAAAAAAATATACTGCAGTACATAACTGGTTACATACCTGGTCTTATAAATGGATGATATTATATTTAGTACTAAAATATTTATAATTATTATATAGTTACCCTTACCGTGCTACATCATTAAATAATTACAAATTAAATGTATATTGATTTGTTTTATGACTTATTTAGCGTTGCCGGGAAGCGAGAAGTTAGTTGGGATCAAGAAATTTTTCAAATTGTTAATATTGAATCTGATTTGGGGCAAAATATTAATAGAGATGAAGTGGGAGCAATACTGCACAAGATGAAAAAAGACAAGACCGTTGATATGGATGAGATACTGGTTGAAGTGTGGTATTGTTCGGGAGACGCTGATATAAGTTGGTTGACAAATCTCTTTAATAAGATGTTTTGGATGGCCAAGATGCCAAGTGAGATGTGGTGTAATACCGCTATATAAAAATAAAGGGGATACTCAAAATTGCAGTAACTACTGTGATATTAAGTTACTTAGTCTTACCATGAAATTCTGGACGTGTTATTGAGTCCAAAATTTCTAGGGTTGTCAATATCTCGGCAAATCAATTTAATTTCATGTTCGGTCGATCAACACTTGAGGTTATACATCTTATTCGATGTCTGATGAAAAAAATATAGAAAGACCTTCATATGTTGTTTATTGATCTTGAAAAT